>NW_024882658.1:0-228655 GCF_019059575.1 Amphibalanus amphitrite | reverse complement strand
TCTGCTGTTTGACGTGCTGCTTGAGACCGGCTTTGTGGCAAACCGTTTGTCGCAGTGGCCACAGGGCATCAGCTGGTCGGCGTGCGCCTCATTCATGTGTCGGCTGAGCTCCTTCGTGGTGGCGCAGCGCTCGGCGCAGAAGACGCATTGGAAGCGCAGCAGCGGGTGGGTGCTGCGGTGACCTGTCAAAGGTCACAGAGGAGTCAGTGGAGGCGCTGAGTATAGTGGGATACCGGCGCTCCGGAAGCGAATAGTCGCCTGGCGCAGTCTGGTAAAGCACGCAACAATTCACAAGACCTCACAACAACTATGCATATCACTTTCGACATCAAAAACTAGGTCTTAAACAAGACCCGCTCAGATAAACAACAGTATCATCCACCACGTCCAACACACCACGTACTAGCCAGCATTTCGGTGGATGTGAATGGTGCGTCACAGACGTCGCAGAAGAACACACTCGGCGGTTGAACGGGCGGCTGTGGCGGTGGTGGCAGCGGTGGCGGCGGCGGGGGGTGACTGGAAACTGCTGGTGGTCGGTTGGACACCTCTGGCGGTCGGCTGGTGGCTGACGGAACTGGTCTGGCCACCTGGCGATATAGGAAACAGCACAGTCAAACAGGACGCTGTAGTGCGTGTGAAAAGATCAATAGGTCATGCAATAGGACGAATAATCTATCCAATATCCGTTAAGCACTTATGATAGCGGAAAGAACGCAGCAAAACATGTAACAGTGCAGACATTGACAGACAATTAAAAAGTCGTTGAATAACCTTGGAAATCGATTGGATATTCGCATTATTTGCCGAACATGACTAACTCATTGACCATTGTGCCGTTGTAAAATTCACAGTTTTTAAATCAGCTTTGCATCCAAAACGATTCCATCATAGCTCAAAAACGTTTGTCGCTAATAAATCGCTAATAACGCTACTCGCTAATAAATCAAATTTTGGTGAAACCCGCGTAGAGCGAGACGGATACGCACCGGTGGCTCGGCGGGCACCAGATCGTCCAGCAGACCGACCACGGGCGTCTCTCCTCCTAAAACAGAACACATGACAGTCAGTCAGTGCGACGGATCAGCAGCGTCAGTGATGGACCACAGTGGACGAAACCACTGATGGTCAGTCGACGACATCACAAAGAGATAGTCGAAGCGAAAGATGCTTCCGGCGTTTGCAATCCGGTAAGAAAAAAGATAACGTCACCCGATTTTACCCCTCCGGTGACAAATATCCGTCAATTCACACAGAATATCGCTGTTTCCTCCGGACAACTGTTCTACTTGCCTCCCTGCTGGAGCTGGGTGACATCAGGGACTGACCTTGAATATGATGATCTGCTGGTCTGAGTCCCCGTCCCATATGACTGCCGGAGAGCTGGGGCCCGGCGGTCGGCCCGCGTCTGAACGAAAAGAGAGGACACTGGTCATACCACCGTGCGCGCGCATCCACACATACAAACAGACAACGCCAGGAGCTCGTGCCCGGCGGTTGGGCGGCGTTTGACAAAAGGAGGGAGGAGGGATTAATCACACTGCTGCACACATAGGTGGACAGTAGTGGCTGGTAGGGCATCAGTCCATCCCGTAAGAATATTGGTCAAACATCGGACACTCGGTAATTAGATACCCCGGGTTCAATCCTATTCCGGTGCTCGTCATTAGATTTTCGACGTGGATAGTCTGCGGTACTGGTGGGAACTGACATACTGACACATAAAACTGACACCCGTGCAGTTGGAGTGCGCTAAAATCATTGATAGCGTACCTCCTGGCCCCGAGTCACCCTCCCAACCAGTCTGTAATAGACACTGTCTGCCAGAATAAGAAGACTATCGACAGTGCAACATACCGGAGTCGGCGTCCGGCTGGCTGTAGGTCACGGTGACCAATCCGGTGTCGTCTGCCGACACAATGACGTCATCGGGCCCCGGCTCGAGCTCGGCATTGGCCGCGCTGCCCATCTGTGGCTCGCCGATTGGCTGGTCGTCGAACGGAGGCGGAGCAACGTCGTTCTTATCCTCCAACACGATGGGAAATGGCAGCTTGAATTTGAGTCGCACCTTGGCAAAAAAAAAAAAGATAAAGAAGAGGTGGAATTATGTGATTATGATGATCTTAGAATGGTGATTGTTGAAATATAATACAGCCTATTTGTAAGCGCAGGCTGTAGGACTGCACTATCTTCCACAGCAACTGATGCAGGTCATAGAAAGAAGAAAATTTATTTACCAAAGCATTGCAAACAAAGGATGGCATGTAGCATTTCATACGATTTACATTGTTTGCGCTACCTCACCTCATTCTCATAAGCCAGTTTTGCTTTCATGTTCATCCACAAGATCCAGAAGAGAGTGGCATGTTCCACAAACTTCTGCTGGAGGAACCTGCCAGAAACAAATGAAGCTCAAACTGTATTACAGAGACAAATATGGTATTGGTATTTATCAGTGATCACCAGTCTGTCTACTTTTCATTTCATCTCCAGCCTAAATAGAAAATGAACCATTGAGGCAATTTCCTCCTTTTGCACCCTTTCAAAACTGAATAAATTCATAGAACAAAAGCATGTATAGAAAGAAAACATCCTTCTAAGGTTATAAAGTCTAAACATCAATATTTATGAGACTTTTTAAACAATACATTCATAAGTCACACCCAACCACATGCTGTCAGCCGTCAGGTTAGATTAAGCTATGTTAAGTAAGGTTAGGCCAGGTTAGATTAGGTTTTGTTATTTCTGTTTGTAGTGGTGTACCTGATTTGTAGCATTATATGATTGCATGAACAGAGTTCTAGGATTATATGGTTTGTTACCTACAGGCTACAGCATGGTGTGGTTTTTATTCAAGTTTGAGCTCAGGACGCAAAAGAGATTTCACCACCATTGAAGCAAGTGCTTTCATTCTTTTATTCAACTATTCAAGTGCTTTCTGGAGCTTTCCTCATGAACACTGAGACTTGCTTGCACGAGAAAACGCAACTGACAATCAACCACTTCAACTCGATGGGCAGATGTCTGCTGCTGCACCATCACTTCAATGTGCTGTTGCATCCTTGTTACAGTGGTAACAGCATCAACAACGGACTCACATATTCATATGGCCAGGGGCCCAGGGATTATAAACTTACCAGATGTGTCTCCAGTCTTTTGCGAACTATTTTTGAGAGCTTTGTTATCAAAGGGGTTTTTGTATACATAGTTTTCTCTTGATACAAGCTTTTCGAGTTGATCAGGTGTTTTTGCAGATCAAGCAGGGTACAACTTGAAGGCCCTCCATCCTCTGAAACTTATGAAAAACTGAAACATGCACCCTAGCATTTTATAAGTTTTATTTGAAAAACATACCGACAGATGCAGAATGAAATGCCTGTTCCAGTTCCTAGCACAACACAAACAAAAGCCCCGTTTACATAGGAATTGTTGCAAGTTTGTAGCTCAGCTCCGCCCATTATGTTGCAAAATATGCCAATGGTACTTTAAAATTTACAAAAAATATCCCTTCTAAACATGCAAAGATCAATGCATCGGAATTATCGCAAAATAAATCAAAATGAACTAAAGCCTCGTCAAAAATGTTATGTAAACGAGACAAATTTACCACAGTATATCATGTCGATGTGCTGCCAACCAATAAGAATAACAAACGGGAGTAATACTAACACACTCCTGCGATGTTGTTCTATATACCCTGCCAGCAATAATCACGATAAATAAATAACAGTCGCCTCCTCTATAAATTTTACTACCTTCGCGCCACCAGTCTACTACAACTACTTTGTTTACAATTAGAAACAGCTACAAAACCTGCGCAGTAACTACAATAAGGGAAATCCTTCATTTGAAATAGCTCTATAGCATAATTTTTCCCTTATTTTTGTTTGAAAAAATGATAAATGAAATAAGATGCTTTGAAGTTATTACTCTCCCTGAAGAAATGAAGAAACGGAATCATCGTTTCTTCTAAAAAAAAATCGGAAAAATTAATTCGTGAGAAAGTTTTATAGTTTCCTTCATACAGAGGCAGAAATATGGAAGCACTCGTTCCAAATTTGAAATAACTCGTCGGCAGTTTGAGAAGATTTCGGTCGGGGTGAGGACGATGCTCTGCTAGATATTTGACAATTTTGTTAATCGTGGTGAAGATGTGTTTCAATAAAGGGGCATAAAAGCTTTATGGTCGATTTGAGCGCTAATCTGCCTGGTGGCTTTAGTTAAACGAGAATATGACCGATTGCAACATCAGTGTTTCGGTCCGTGTCCGAGAGCTCATCAAACGCGAGTTGAACGATGACCTCAAGAAACATTGGAAAACAAGCGAAGATAAATCGTTGTTCCAGCTCGATCCTGGGACTGGTAATGCACTTTGTCAACCATATGTCTTCGACAAAGTATATAATGAAGCTGCAACAAATGCAGACGTTTATTCAGGTGAGTTGATTTTTTTTTTTGCTTCAGCTAGCATAGGCTCATGCTCATGGACAAAGGTATGCTCATAGCTGTCACTCTTGCACTCTATTTGTTTTAACTTTTAGGTGCATTTCAGGTAGTATTGATTATTGTTTGAACTCACTCAAATGTTGAGGCTCGAGATGTCAAAACTCTGATTTGCCATCGTTTGTTTCAGGCACTGTTGAAGAGCTGGTCAACTCTGCAATGGCCGGCTTCAACACTACGATATTCGCCTACGGTCAAACATCATCTGGTAAGGAACTCACGGCGTTAGCGCCGACTGCCGTCCGGCAATCCCCGCCGCCTGCTGACGGAGTCTGGTGTATGATTTCACTCCCCCCCCTCCCCCACACTTCGTCAGACGTCGGGGACTCGGATTTCACCCTCCCAGCCCCACACCTCATCAGACGTCGGGTGTTAGATTTCAGTCTCATAATTCTCCCCCCCCCATCCCCCCAATCCCCACCGTCGCTGCTCGACGGTGGTCGGACTCGGATCCTGGCTCCGCCCCCTTTATCCCCCTCGACGGAGAAACTTATGCCCCAGCTTCCGCGGTACGGCCGGTTCTGTCGTATCGGGTCGGGCCCGTCAGGTCATATGTAAATTGTAATCGATCTGTGGTTACGACCGTCACTGCTCGTTTCAATCGTCTATAGCCTCTAACCAGGTAACTGACTCAGGTCGGCGCCGACCGCCACATTGATGACCGATCGACGGGACATACAAGACGCGGTTGGCTTGATGGTATTGCTGGATGCCGGATACGTCAGTTCGGTTCCCTCCCAACATACCGACGTGACACAGGCTGTCTCCATCTGCTGGTCCCTTCTGGCGCTCCCGACGGAGGAACGGACACTGACAGCGTCCTCCGGTGACGTTCTGTCTATTTCAGGCTGTCTGGGTGCATGGTGTGTCCGGCTATGGCATCTGTCGCTCGAAAAACAACAGCATGATCCTTCCATTCGGCACAGTTCGAAGAGACTGTACTCACTGGTTATATGTATTCATTTGCGATCTTACTTAGGAAGTTGTCAACTTTAGTGTTTTTACTTATTTTGTTTTCATTGATTCGTTGATAACGTATCTGATTTAATTGAGACATGTTGCGCATCTTGCAACGTTGCTTTCGTTCGGATATTCATTATGCAAAGGTTTCTAAAAAGTGAATGTGTTAAAGGATTGTGTATTTTTAGATATAATAATCATTTTTATAGATAGAGTGCGTGCATGATTACATGTGTGAGGCTGGTTCTGCGGTTCTTCCGGGGTAAAAATCGGTTTAGCGGTGGCCGTTGCTATGTCTGCTTGTTCTGATGAGTGTACTCGTTTTCAGCTTAACTCTCTAGACGGACTCGGACAGCAATGATGTGTTTTCGTTTTCCATCGCACCGCTGTCCTCTCCCTGGTAGTCCCACAGTAGCCAGATCGCCCCCTTGCCGTCAACTCAGTCGTTCCCAACCTGACTGTGTTCGGGCTGGCCGCTGCCGCAGGCAAAACGCACACCATGCTGGGCAACGACTCGGATCCGGGCACCATCCCGCGCGTGGTGCACCAGATGTTCGACTGTATCGAGCAGACGCCCGACCGCGAGTACCTGATCCGAGTCAGCTACATGGAAATCTACCGAGAGGTAAGTGACGTGCCCAGCGGGGGATGGGAGATTCCGGCCCGGCCCTGGTAGAACTCGGCTGCAACAAGTGCGGAAGATGGTAAAATGTGCATTGATGGCAATTTTCGAATTCAGCGAACAGGAAAGTAAAGAAGCAGTGTGCATTGTGCAATGCTTTCTGCTATCCCGTATGTCTAAATTTTAACCATGTGCTCGATTGATTTAGTCTCTTATTTAGGAGTCAGTTGTAGTTGATGGCGCATTGGTTATGTGTTACGAAGTTGTCTGCTCATCTAACGCTACGATCTAGTGAGCCGCTCGACAGAGCGCCGCCTGTGGCCACTACCGGCGGCGGGTGGTCTCAGGTATCCACAAACCGACAGGCGGCGCGTACACCAAACACACCGGCAGAACAGTCATATGCAGTGTCGTGGAACGTCTCATCGTCCCCTGATCGCTGCCTCCTCTGTCTTCTCAGGTGGTGGATGACCTGCTGTCTGAGGGACCGCGTACCTCCAAGGGACTCCGCATTCACGAGGATCCGCAGGGCCAGGTAAGATGCTGACTGCAGCAGCCTGCCGCTCCACTAGACTGTGGCGCCTGAGTGTAGGACCGGGGACAGATGGTATCACGTCAGCTGCCGCCAAACTCTGCATTTCTGTCCTTATTCACTGTATTTGTTACGAAATGTTAGCGCTTAGTGTTATATACGCTGTAAATTCGGCATATTTTGCCCAAAAAGATTATGTGACATTCAGCTGCAATATCGAGTGAACCAAAACAAAACATATTGCTGGGAAAGATCAAGCATTTGGGGGTCTCTGATCTATAATAGGCGAGAATATTCGATCCTGGCTCTATCACTAACTTTTTTATCTCAATTTGTAGTCGGTAACTGTCATTGCCACCGATGGGGCGCCGTCTCTTGGAGCGGGCTGCCCCTCAGTCCGCACCCCCTCACCTCCCCCGCCCCTCCCCACCCCCAGGTGTACGTATCCGACCTTCGTGAGCAGTGTGTCAACACGCCTGAGATGCTGCTCAGCCTGATGCGCCGCGGCGAGAACTTTCGCCACTTTGGCGTCACCAACATGAACGATCGCAGCTCGCGCAGTCACACCATCTTCCGCATCATCATCGAGTCGCGCGTGCGTGATGAGGACGGAGATGAGGACGCCGTGGTGGTGTCCCACCTGAACCTGGTCGACCTGGCCGGCTCGGAGCGCGCGCGGCAGACCGGAGCCACCGGAGACAGGTGAGGACGGGGGAGGTGGAACGGGTAGACTCAGACTGACTTATGTGTGTTGGTGGCAGACTGGTGAGTGGGGCTGATAGAACAGTCAATCTGTGTTATGTGACGTTTGTATCGACTTACGCGAAGTCTGCTCGTCTCTTTTGAAGCACTTAATGCCCGTACTGGGCGCAAAATGACCTTGTTGTCGGCGCGCCCTTAAGCCCCAATAAACAAATGACCTATGATTTATCTTTACCCTGACCTCCAGGTTCCGCGAGGGTTGTGCCATCAACTCGTCTCTGTTCGAGCTGGGGAACGTCATCAGCAAACTCAGCGAGGGCGCCCCCTTCATCAACTACCGCAACAGCAAGCTGACGCGCATCCTGCAGACGTCGCTCGGAGGCAATGCCAAGGTCAGGACAGGTCAAGGGTCCTGGTAGTCCTGGGTCAAAGGTCAAAACGGGTCACTATGTGGTAGGCCTTGGTTAGAGGTCAGGCCGGGTCAATGTGCTGCCGAGCTCTTGGTCGTAGGTCAGGCTTGGTCACTACGTGGGATCCTTGGTCTCCAGTTACAAGTCCGATAACGGACGTGTGATGCCATTAGTCAGAGGTCACAGGTCAGGTCACACTGGATCGCTCTTGGTCAGATGTCACAGCTTAGATTAAGTCACGTTGGGATACCAATTACTATCGATCGTGGGTGTGCGAATAAACGTGTTCTCGCCATGTGACATTAATTCAGTCCCATTTCGTGTTGCATTCGCCACACCGTCTGGAATCTCATAACCCCCCCCCCCCCCTGCTTCCCCCTATCCCCTCAGACGGCCATCATCTGCACTGTGACTCCGGCCGCCATCGAGGAGACCCACTCCACGCTGCGTTTCGCCAGCCGAGCCAAGACAATCAAGAACAAACCGCATATTAACGAGGTAAGCTGGTCGCTCTGACCAGACTTCTGCAGAACGAATAACAGAGTTGAATTGGGGAAGCTTTTCAAATTATCGGGGCAATGCTGTGACGGGAACGTGTGTCCCAGAGCAGCGAGCTGTGGTAATTTAATGGGCTGCGGATGCGTTTCTCCTTATGACCTATGTGTAAAGCTGCTGCTTCCTTTGCATCAATATTACCAGACATGGCTTGCTTCATTGGGTACTTATCATTTCGTAAGCTTCATAATGCCGTGATAATCAATGAAGTTGAATCATCCGGCTCATAGTCAAGTCATAGTCAAGATTTGGCTACTGTAATATTCGCACGCTATCTATTGGGTATCTCCGTGTGCGAGAGCTCGTCTCCGCCTATATGGTCGAGTCCCTGCCCCGCTGCTCTCTCCGAAGTCTCACCCCGTTCCCCACCCTGTCTGACCCCGCTCTGTCGTCCGCAGGTGATGTCCGACTCGGCTCACCTGAAGCGACTCAAGCGCGAGATCCACGGACTGCGGGCTGAACTGCAGCAGGCCAAACAGACCAACCGCGCCACGGAGGTGGAGGAGATGCAAATCGCCCTGGCGGAGGAGAGCAAGCGCAACACAGAGCTGCAGGAGCGGCTGCGACAGCTCACCGAGAAGTTGGTCGTCAGCTCGGCTCCCAGCGAGAAACCGCAGCTGCTGGCCGCGTGAGTGCGGGGCGGGGAGACATCGGTGGGCCTTGGTTCGTCGGCTGATGTTGTACACTGCATGTGCTGCTTACCGGGCACGGCGGTATTGTAATTAACATGACCTTCAGTGTGGCTAGTCAGCTGAATCTTGCAACGCATGTGTCCAATGTGCTAATGCATGAGTTTTTGTTTTTTGTTTGTTTGTTTTGTTTTGTTGGGTTAGGCCCTTTCGGTCTGACAAGACCATTGCAGAGCCGGAAGGATTATAGGAATTAGGGGGAGACATTGGTCTGGGCAGGCACCCTAGTGAGTCGCCGGGGCTGAGCTCGTCCAGAGGACAGGCTACCCAGCCCCAAGGCACTCACTGCACCCGGCTACGGGGTGCGCTCCCTCGGGAGCAGCGGTGCCGCTCCAAGGGAGCAGCCCGCATGAGATAAAGTTGCCTGTCCAGCCCGGAAGGGGGTTACGGCGTGGAGGAGAAGGACTTCAGTATCCTGAGGATAGAAGCACGGAACGGTGGTCTATGCTTTGTTTGTTTTGTTGGGTTAGGCCCTTTCGGTCGACAAGACCATTGCAGAGCCGGAAGGATAATAGGAATTAGGGGGAAACATTGGTCTGGGCAGGCACCCTAGTGAGTCGCCGGGGCTGAGCCCGTCCAGAGGACAGGCCACCCAGCCCCAAGGCACTCACTGCACCCGGCTACGGGGTGCGCTCCCTCAGGAGCAGCAGTGCCGCTCCAAGGGAGCAGCCCGCATGAGATAAAGTTGCCTGTCCAGCCCGGAGGGGGTCGCGGCTTGAAGGAGAAGGATTTCAGTATCCTGAGGATAGAAGCACGGATAGGTGTGGTCTATGCATGAGCATCGGGCATGTCTTACATAACCATTTTGATCATGCTTGATCGCGTGTCCTCGAGCTGAAAGCTTACATTATCGCGTGGTAGGTTGAAGGTGGTGCTTGTCTTGTGATCTTTACTCCCGGCGCTCCCCAGGTCCCAGAGGAAGAAGCGGCGGATGACGTGGTGCGGCTTACAGCGCAGCCGCCAGAGCCTGGCACCGTTCCAGCGGCCGCTGCTGCTGCCACCTGTGGCCGAGCGGTCGGACTCGCAGTTCGCCGAGCCGCCGCCAGACGTGAGTGGCGCGGGGAGACCGGCATCGCGAGCGCAAAACGCTCAGCTGTGATTATGGTTAAACTTTTATGGTATGAGTGAAAACCTCTCTTATTGTCCTCACTTTCACCATTCCTATCCTCCTGCTTTCCGACAGGAGGCGGCCGGCTCTGTGTTCGTCGCGGACGGGGCCGGGCCCGCGCCGCCGCCGGTCAGCCGCGTCACGTGTAGGAAGCGGCGCGCAACCAGTATGGACGCGGCGCCGCAGCACTCGCCACCCATCAGCGTGGACGCGGCGACGCAGACGGTGGAGCTGCCCCCGCCCCCTCCGCCGCCGCTGCCAATCGACCAGGTAAAGGGGAGAGGGAGAGATCACACAGACTGGTGCCCCCCCCCCCCCTCCCCCAGTAACGGAGAAAGGGTGAGAGACATGGACAGCGCCTCGAGCACACGGCACTTCATACTGTCGGATAGCTATGGTACCTAGTCTGGTACCTACCAGGTAGATGTGAAGGCGTTTGGAACACGTGATACGATGTTGTGTTCCGTACGGCTCGCTCCGAGTTAATTCCCAAATTGCTCACCCCGTTGATGCGTTGTGCAGCTGCTAGGTGAGCCGCCGGCCGGCGTGACCCAACGCACAAATGATCCGACCGTGTCCGTGTCACGATTTAGAAGTTGTGTCCACGGCCCGTGTTACGACTAACAGCCCGTGTCCGTTCTGTTCACAGGAGGGTCGTCACCGCAAGAGGCGTCGCGCCGGCCTCCACCTGGCTGGATCCGAGAACCGGCTAGCGCCGCTGGACGACATAGCAGAGGAGGGACAGACGGCTGCGGCAGGTGGGTGCGGTCACATCATATTAGCAAGGTTTGCTCGCAACAGTAAATTTATTTAAAAAAATATATCCAGCTGTCCAATTAGAGTCACCGCATCACTTTTTATGCATTTTTTCCTACCTCGTTTTCCAATGCGTTCTCAGTGATCCCTGCAGCAGCTGTCGTATTATCTTAATTGGCTGAGACTTCTCCCGCAGTGTCAGCAGCCGCGGCTCGGTTGCTGAGCGGAGGGTGCCGTCAGGCGATCCTGAGGCTCTTGTCTGGCCGTGTCTGTTCGATTGTCGCGCGAAGAGCGTTGCTGGATGTTTGACCCGGGCTTCATATTCTGACGGTGGTCTCTTCTCTCCACAGACGAGGGCGGCGAGGTCGAGCTGCTGCGGAAGGAGGTGGAGCAGCTACGTCAGGAGCGTCAGGAGGCCGCCAGCGCTGTCAGTCGCCTGGAGCAGGAGCTGACAGCGTCGTCTGACACCGTTTGCCGTCTAGAACAGGAACTGACAGCCTCCAAGGAGGAAGTTCAGCGGCTGTCTTCTGCCACTGAACTGGCTGACACCGTCTGCCGTCTAGAGCAGGAGCTGACAGCCTCGTCTGATATGGTCTGCCGTCTAGAGCAGGAGCTGACAGCCTCCAAGGAGGAAGTCCAGCGGCTGTCTTCTGCCACTGAACTAACGGACACTGTCGCCCGTCTAGAGCAGGAGCTGACAGCCTCGTCTGATATGGTCTGCCGTCTAGAGCAGGAGCTGACAGCCTCCAAGGAGGAGGTTCAGCGGCTGTCTTCTGCCACTGAACTAACGGACACTGTCGCCCGTCTAGAGCAGGAGCTGACAGCCTCCAAGGAGGAAGTCCAGCGGCTGTCTTCTGCCACGGAACCTACCGAAACTGTCGCCCGTCTAGAGCAGGAACTGACAGCCTCCAAGGAGGAAGTCCAGCGGCTGTCTTCTGCCACTGAACTAACGGACACTGTCGCCCGTCTAGAGCAGGAGCTGACAGCCTCGTCTGACATGGTCTGCCGTCTAGAGCAGGAGCTGACAGCCTCCAAGGAGGAAGTCCAGCGGCTGTCTTCTGCCACGGAACCTACCGAAACTGTCGCCCGTTTAGAGCAAGAGCTGACAGCTTCGTCTAACATGGTCTGCCGTCTAGAGCAGGAGCTGACAGCCTCCAAGGTGGAATTCCAGCGACTGTCTTCTGCCACGGAACTTGCCGAAACGATCTCCCGTCTAGAGCAGGAACTGACAGCCTCCAAGGAGGAAGTCCAGCGGCTGTCTTCTGCCACTGAACTTGCAGACACTGTAACCCGTCTAGAGCAGGAGCTGACAGCCTCGTCTGACATGGTCTGCCGTCTAGAGCAAGAGCTGACGGCCTCCAAGGAGGAAGTCCAGCGGCTGTCTTCTACTACGGAACTTGCCGAAACGGTCGCCCGTTTAGAGCAGGAGCTGACAGCCTCGTCTGACATGGTCTGCCGTCTAGAGCAGGAACTGACAGCCTCCAAGGAGGAAGTCCAGCGGCTGTCTTCTGCCACTGAACTAACGGACACTGTCGCCCGTCTAGAGCAGGAGCTGACAGCCTCGTCTGACACGGTCGCCCGTCTAGAGCAGGAGCTGACAGCCTCCAAGGAGGAAATCCAGCGGCTGTCTTCTGCCACTGATCTTACGGACATCGTAACCCGTCTAGAGCAGGAGCTGACAGCGTCGTCTGACACCGTCTACCGTCTAGAGCAGGAGCTGACAGCCTCCAAGGAGGAAGTACAGCGGCTGTCTGCTACGTCGGATAGCTCAGAGCATGACCGATCTTTGGCTGAAACTGTTCGTCGTTTGGAGGAAGAGCTGGCTGCCTCTAGGGCGGAGAACGAACGTCTGGCGTCCGCACTCGAGGTGCAGGCGGAACAACAGACAACCGCCTCGGCCTGCGGCACGCATGAGCCGCAGAGTGGGATGCCGGCTGGCGAGGAGCAGTCCGCCCTCGCCCTGCGACTAGAGGAGCAGGACCGCACGCTGCAAGCGGCCGCTGCAGACAGAGACAGACTAGCCGACACAGTGCAGCGTCTGGAAACGGAGCTGGCCGCGGCCAGGGAGGAAGGCCGTCAGCTGGTCTCTGCGTCTGAGGCTGCCGAGCTGAAAAATACCATCGAGCGACTCCAGTCGGAGCTGGCCGCCGCCAAAGACCAGCCACGGCCTCTTGACTCGACGTCGTCAGACGAGAAGATGGAGACCGATGACAATCTGGTGGCTAACCTACGCGAAATCATCGTCTGTCTGCAACGGCAGTTGGCTGACGCTAAGGAAGTAACTCAGCGCGAGGCTTCCACGAGTCCCGAGACGTCCGTGCCGGCCACGGCTGAGGTACAGAAAACCATCGCCCGTCTGCAGCAGCAGCTAGCGGCAGCTGAGGAGAGACAGCGGCTAGCGGGTGCCATCGGAGCTCAGAAAATGGACGTCGGAGCCGAGGAAACAGAGGCCGGAGCTCAGGAGGCGGACGCGTTAGCTCAGGATGCGGCTTCCGGAGCTCAGGAGACGACTGTTGGAGTTGAGGAGGCGACTATGGGAGTTGAAGAGACGGACGCTGTAGCTCAGGAGACGGATACTGGAGCTAAGGAGACGGATACAGGAGCCGATGCGACGGCTGTCGGAGCTCAGATGACCGCTGGCGCTGAGGCGACGGATACTGGAGCTGAGGAGACGGACGCTGTAGCTCAGGAGATGGCCGTCGGAGCTGATGAGACTGATATTGGAGCTGAGGAGACGATTGCCGGAGCTCAGGAGACGGACGCTGCAGCTCAGGAGACGGCTGCCGGAGCCCAGGAGACGGACGCTGTAGCTCAGGAGACCGACGTCGCTCGGTTGCAGGAGACCATCGTCAGCCTCCGACGGGAGCTGGCGGCTGCTCGGGCCGAAACGGAGCAGCTGATGGTGACTACCGATTTGCAAAGGGAGAATGACGACGCCGTGGCAATGGAGACGATCGACAATCTCCGCCGCGAGCTGGAGACGGCCAGGGAGCAGGCGGAGCAGCTGCTGACGGCAGCGACGGACGAGTCGCTGGAGGCGCTCAACGATGTGCGCCGAGAGATGGTCATTGAACGCGACCGACAGAACGAGGAGCGGAACCTGATGCGCCACGAGCTGCAGATGGCCAGACAGGAGGTGGCGGAGGGCGCCGCTGAGGAGCTGCAGGAGGCGGAGCAGGAGCTGGAGACCGCGCGTCAGGAGATCGAACGCCTGACGGAGGCCGCTGAGGAAGCTGAACGAGCGCGCGTTGCGCAGGCAGAGGCCTTTGCCGCGGAGAGGGCCGAACTCGAGAGAGGTTTTGGCGTGGTACAACGCAAAGTGGAGGAAATGGAGAGGTCCGTCGCCGAACAGACTGAGCTTATCCTTCACCTGCAAGCTAGGTGCGCCGCCCCGCCGGCCGCCGATGGCCAGCCGGAGCCGACTGTAGAGGAACACGCGCCGCCAGAAGACTGGCCAGAATCCAACTCCGACTCCGAGCCTTCCGAGATCGACGACTCCGAGCCTTCCGAGGTCGACGACTCCGAGCCTCCCGAGGCCGCGCGAGAGATGGATGCTGAGGTGACGACGGCGACACAGCGCCAGGAGGATGAGATCGCAACTCTACGCCGGCGTATAGAGAAGCTGCACGGGGAGCTGTCCGCGGCTATCTCCGAGGAGAAGTTCCAGGCAGCGGTGGACGAGCGGCTGCGCGGCGTTGCTGAGGGAAAACTGCATGAGGAGCTAGAGATCGCCGAAAAACGCTGGCAGGCAGAGAAGGCCGGTCTTCAGGTGCAGCTAGAGACGGCCAGAAGTGAAAACCAGGCGCTCGCGGTTCGCCTGAAGGCGGAGGCGGAGCAGGCGACCGAGCTGGCGCAGGCGGAGGTGTCGCGCCTGCAGCGTCAGCTCGAGGCGTCCCGGGCGGAGCTGCGTGTGCAGGTGGAGCAGACGCAGCGGCAGGCTGAACTGGAGCGCGCCGGTCTGCACAGGAAGCTGGACAAGGCGTGCGCTGAGCTGGCCGCCCTGCAGGCGCAGCTGGTTACAGAGGCGGAGGCGGCCGCGCAGCGGTCCGCCGCCGAACAGGCGACCGCTGAGGAGGCGCGGCGCCGTGCACTGACCGAGGACCCGCGCCAGCCGGCGCCGGCGCTCGGCTCTCCCAGCCTGATGCCGCCGCCGCCGCCGCCCGGGCCGGCGGACGCGGCCGACGCATCCATGATGGACATGTCGCTAGATGTGACTGTCTCAGGACTGTCCCTGTCGGCGCTCCGTCCGCCAGCGCCGCCCGCCGGCGAGGCCGTCTCGCTGTTCGACGAGCTGCAGTCGCTGCGCCGACGCTCGGCCGCGCCCACGCCCGCCCCCGCCGCCGCCCCGGGAACACCTGGCTGTAACGCGTCCCAGCTGCTTAGTGAGAGTATCGAAATGGACGAGTCATTGGCGGCGGGCTCGCCGGCTGGTGACCGCTCGGTCTCGGCCGGCCGCTCGGCTCTGGCCAACCAATCGTCGCTGAGTGAGGTGTCCGTGCTGACCCCCGGCGTGACGCTGGACCGCAGCCTGTTGGCGGCCGACGTGGCGGCTGTGTACGAGGAGCTGCGGCGCCTGCAGCAGCAACTGACAGCCGGCGGTGACTCGCCCGAGCAGCGGGTTCGCCAGCTGCAGGCGGAGCTCGAGCAGCGGGACGAACAGCTGCGGCAGCTGCAGGCACAGCTGGATCAGCTGCAGCGGCCAGCGGAGTCGGAGGAACGAGCCGAGAACGAGTCTGCTCTGTCGGTACCTGATTTGTCACAGCTGAACGATCACTCAACAGCCGGTATGAGTCTGACTTTGGAAGATGATGGTGAGGAGGGTCCTGCGGAGCGGAGCGGAGAGGACGAGAAGCCTGCCGACGCAGAGTTGTCTCAGGAGGCTCCTGACACCGCGGACCGGGCCGAAGTGTCACCAGACTTGGCCTCGGAAGTGGCCAAGGCGCGCTCGCTGCTTGCCGAGCTGGCTGGCCTGCCGGCGGATGGTGGCGCATCTTTGCTGGAGCTTATCCGAGCGCTGCCCCGTACTGACACCGCCGCCGAGTCAGACGCCGGCGTAGACCCGAACGTCACCTGCAGCGGGCCGGAGCCGGCGGAAATGACGTGCGTGGTACAGGCGGCCGATCTCGACCTGACGTGCGCGGACCGACCGCAGTCGGACCCAGAGCCGAGTCCCATGGAGCTGACCTGCGTGATGCAGGCCTCCCAGCTGGACCTGACGGCGGCGACCGGCTCTGACGAGAGCGCCGCGCCGCTCGAGATCAGCGTTATGGACAGCGGCGAGCAGCAGGCACCCGAGGAGGTGACGGTTCAGTTCGGCGACGCCACGCTGGCTGATCTGTCCCTCGCGCCTCAGCCCGAGCGGCCGGAGCCGGGGACGGCTCTGCGGCAGTCGCGTCAGGAGACGGACGACGTCAGGAGGCAGCTGTTACAGCTGACGGAGGAGCACCAGAACGTGCAGACGCAGCTGGCAGGACTGACGGCGGAGAAGCGGGCGTTGGAGACGCAGCTGGAGACGGCTTCGGCGGAGAAGCAGACGCTGGAGTCTCAACTGGAGGTGGCTTCGACGCAACAGCAGACGCTCGAGACGCAGCTGGAGACGGCTTCGGCGCAGCAGCAGCAGGCCAGTGACCAGGTGGCGGAGTTCCGGGCTCGCGTGGAGGAGCTGACCACCGAGAGGGACCGGCTGGCGGCTGAGCGAGTGGCGCTCGAGCGCAGAGTCATGGTCTCTGAGGAGGACGCCAGTGAGGCCGAGTCGCGTCTCGCCACCGTCGAGGACAGCACAAAGAAGATCGAGGCGAACGTGTGGAGTCTGCTGTCCCAGCGTGACGAGCTGTCCGCTCAGCTCGAGCAGGTGACCGTGGAGAAGGACAGCCTGGCCGTGGAGCTGGAGGCGGTGACGGAAGAGCGGGAGGACGTCTCGTCCCAGCTGAGGGAGGTCACTGCCGAGAAGGAGGAAATGTCGGTGCGTCTGGAGCGCGTCTCCTCGGAGCAACGAGCTGCGGCTGAGCGGCTGAGCGCCGTGACTGCCGAGCGGGACGCCGCCGCTGCGCAGGTCACAGAGCTGACGGAGGGACACCAGGAGCTGCAGCGCCGTATCGAGGAGGCGCGCCAGCAGCAGGCTGAGATGGAGAAGCAGCAGCAG
Organism: Amphibalanus amphitrite; assembly: GCF_019059575.1. Classification (NCBI taxonomy): domain Eukaryota; kingdom Metazoa; phylum Arthropoda; class Thecostraca; order Balanomorpha; family Balanidae; genus Amphibalanus; species Amphibalanus amphitrite. The sequence goes on along the minus strand of NW_024882658.1, from coordinate 211,676 downwards.
CAGCTGGCGGACCAGGACCCGGCCGCTGGCGAGACAGCCGATCAGCTGCTGCGGCGCCTGGTGGCCGCGCGCGCCAGTCTGGCCAGCGCGCGCGCTCAGCAGGCTAATGAGCGAGACGTGGCCGCCGGCCTCCGTCAGCTCAACGAGCAGTGTCTGGCCGACAACGAGTCGCTGCGCGCGGCCACGGCGGCAGCCGAGCAGCGACTGGCTAAGCAGACGGCTCAGCTGACCGAGCTGCGCGCTCAGCTGGCCGGCCTGGATGAGCTGCGCGAACAGCAGCATCGCGACAGCCGCGAGTGCGAGCGGCTGCGGCGCACACTGCAGGAGGCTGAGGACACCGACCGCGAGCTGACTGCGCTCTCCGCGCGGCTGGTGCGGGCAGAGGAGGCCGCCGCCGCCGCCCGGCGCGCGCACGAGATCGCCGAGCGGAGCGCCGCCGACGCGGCTGCCGCGCTGGCCGCCGCCACCGCCGGCCAGGAGCAGCACGAGGCGCTTCTCTCCGCGGCTGAGCAGCGCGCCGAGCGGGCCGCCGCCGAGCTGGCTGAGGCCCGCGCTGAGGCCGCGGAGGCGCAGCAGCGTGCTGACGAGCTGGCGCCGCGCCTCTCGCGCGCCGAGGCAGAGCGGGACGAATGCCGCGCGCTGCTCTCTGAACTAGAGGAGCGCACCGCGCGCGAGACGGAACGGCTGGCGACGGCAGCGGCCGAGAGCAGCGGTGACTGCCGGCAGGCGAGCCGCGAAATCAGTGACCTGCGCGAGATGCTAGCCAGTCGCCAGGAGGAGCTGCAGTCGCAGGCCGCCTGTCTACAGAAGGTCCGATCCAAGCGGCAGGAAGCCGAGAAACTGGCCGAGACGCTGACCGGCGAGCGTGACGCGCTGGCCGCCGAGAAGGCCCGGCTCGAGTCGGAGCTGGCTGCACTGACTGCCGAACGGGACGAGCTGACCGCCACCGGCGCCGCGCTGAGGGAGGAGCTGTCTACCGTGCGCCAGGCCGCCGACGACCTAAAGACTAAACTATCTGAGACGAGAGGGCGTCTGGAGCGACTGCAGCACTCTGCGTCCGAGCGTCAGTCGCAGCTGCAGTTCGAGCTAGACGAGAGGGAGGTGGGCCTTCTGCACGTCCAGGAGGAGCACGAGCAGCTCCAGCAGCAGCACAAGCAGCTGCAGCAGCAGCACGAGAAGCTGCAGCAGCAACACGAGCAGCTCACCCGGCAGGACGGGCAGGCGCAACAGCGCCTTATTCAGCTACAGGTGCGTCCACTGTTACTTTGCACGAGCTTCGTACTGCAGGTTACTATCGTATAGATCATTTTGAATCCTAGTTGTTAATGTATATTTAATATTTACCCGTGTGTGATAAATTACGTAGCAATGAGACTAGATGCACCAAAATGTATGTAGGTACACTAAGTTTTATTCGAAGCGATGGTATTTGATATGCCTTATTCACCTGGGATCGATCTGATTCACACACTAAATTATCGCAGGCTTCGTGCTCCAATCGCAGTGTCCCTCCCGTGCTGACCGGAATGTCGGCGCCTGTGCCCTCCAGGGAAGCCTGGACCACATGACCGAGGTGCTCGCCTCCGTGAGATCGGAGGCGGAGGCGCGGGTCGCCTCCCTGGCGGCTTCCCACGAGGCGCAGGTGGCGGCGCTCTCAACGGAACGGGACGAGCAGCTGGCAGCGGCTGCGGCTGAGCTAGAAAACCAGCGGACATCCGCCGCGGCTGAGTTAGAAAACCAGCGAGCGGCAGCCGCAGTTGAGCTAGAAAACCAGCGGAAATCTGCTGCGGCTGAACTAGAGAAACAGCGGACGGCGGCCGAGACCGAGCTAGAAAACCAGCGGACAGCAGCCGAAGCAGAACTAGAAAACCAGCGGACTGCGGCCGCTGCAGAACTAGAAAAACAGTGCGCCGCAGCCGCGGCCGAGCTGGAGACTCTGCGGAAACAGCTCTCTGAGGAGTACCAGAAGGAACACGACAGGCTGTCGGCTCTGATCAGCCACGCCGAGGACGCCCTGCAGCAGGTGAGGCGCCAGACCCGAACCCCTCTTAGTGTGTTCAGTCTTGTCGCGATAGATAGTGGTAGCCTGACGTACCCTCTCGGCTCTTGAACTGCTCCTTTTGGCATTTATAAAGCGCTGGTAATGGAGGTAATTCTATGGAGAAGCTTCATCTATAGGTCGAGGTCGAGATATTATTTATGACTCTGAATTTGTACCTTTGTTAGGCGCGCGCTCAGCTCTCGGAGCGCGACCAGCAGCTGCGAAATGAACAGGCGGCCGCTGTCGAGCTGCGCCGCCGGCTGGAGACCGAGACGGCGGAGGCGGCCGCGCGGCTGGCCGCCCAGAAGACGAAGTTCGAGGAACAACAGCAACAGGAGTACGACCGGCTCACCGGCATGATAGCCGAGTGTGAGGACGAACTCGAAGAGGTGAGATAAACGGATCAGCTCACTGAGGGAGCCCAGTGAACACAGTCCCAGTGACACACTGCACAGTGCACAGCCAAGGGTAGTGTTCTCGTCATGTTCGTTCAGTGTTCACCCTAACATCGTCCCGTGCTCGTATGTAAGTAATATTTTTTTTCAACTACTCGGGGAAGCAAACTCTCTGTTGGCAAAGTTTGATAAACGCGGATAAGTCTGCGTCGATATATCATACACCACCAAAAACCTAATCGAACTTTAGAATACTTTTTACGCTACCTCATCACTTATTCGTTACCTGATTCTGATGCCTTCTCTAACGCCTCGTCCACTGCTATAGGAGCGTAACCAGCGGGAGGAGCAGGTAGCCGATCGGGACGCCCAGCTGGCCGAACGGGACGCGCAGCTGAAGGAGCTGCGCCGGCAGCTGGAGAGCCGCAGCATCGACTCGGCAGCGGCGCTACAGGCGGAGCGGGCCGAGACGGCCGCCCAGCTCGACCGCTACCGGCGGCAGACGGACGAGTTCTCCAAACTGGTGGACGAGGGCAAGGCTAGGCTGGCAGAGGTGGGTCACAACTCATAGCCCACAGGTCACATAATTGGTCACCTCACTAACTTATTGGCTTCACTTACATACGTACTAATTTACTGCTTAAAGTAGGTGCCCACAATTGGCTTCGCCTAACCTAGGGCTCCTATCCCGTACCCACTACCGCCGCGATCCTCTTTTCTATCTACCTTTGCATGCTTCTGCCTATCGTATCAGGTTTTAAATGTTGAAAGGTTTCGGCTGGTTTGCGGAGATGGCATTGCCCGATTCCATGGTGTGAGCGTTCTAACACCAGCATCGAGCGAGCGAGCGAGGTGAGCGATGTTTTACGTAGAATAGTAGAAATTTCTGAGTAATCTCATACTCAGAAATTTCTGCTTTTTACGTTAGACTTTGCTCGCTCGTAACCAAGTATTGGACTATTCCCGATGCATATGGGTGAACCCTATAACCCGCACACCGACGGGGGTCCGCGCCAACTTAGAACCGACGGGGGAAGGGCGGATATCCGTCCGCCCCCCCCCCCTTGAGATCTCGAGAACGAAGTAAGATAGCGACAAGCGGTAAACGGTATGGGGTACACAGACACACGGACAAGGTCTACAATTTTTACTGAGGTCTTTTTCAGGTCAGGTCAAAGATGACGTCACGGGGGTCAAAAAAGTCAAAATAGCGGCGCTAGATTTGAAGAGCGTTTTTCTCGAATAACTTTCGAAGTATCCAAGCTAGGAACAATCAACAAACCAATAAGTAATAGCACCATCGTCCATCGTGATCCTCTCGTCGATCCGCATCGAAACATATAAATGTTGACCTCGGAAGGTCAAGGTCAAAGGTTGACATCAGGTCACATGACCTTAAGGTCATTATGTACATATATCATTCGATGCGATTTGACGAGCTGAACATAATGAGGCCATCCGCGCGGCTGTATCTCGTTTTTGTAAGTTATTAGCAAAAAAAAAAAAACTTTGGTGACCTTTGATGATGTCACACGACCTTACAGTTGCCCAAGGGCAAAAGGCCTCAAGGTGGTCATGGTTGATATATGAAGTCATTTATGTGTGAGATGGAAGCAGATTATTATTATAGCAGTGCTCATTGAATGCTACAGCAGCTTTCCTGTTAATCAACTTCCTGTTGAGTGACTCAATCTGCCGAACGATCTTTTTATGTTCTTCGGTATGTTCAAATAAGATGTTACCGATGCTCATAATAATAAGTACTTTTAGAAATGACATTTAAATGACCTTATCGTTCGACGCGTTTCGTATATTCCCTATACATTTTCAAGAACAAAGGTCAAATTATTTTTAGGTCGCTCGACGAAGTTTGAAATTATATCACCGCGCTCGTGAATGGCTATCATAGGTATTTTTAGTAGCGGGCATTAACATGTATAATATCTAAACTAAATCACGCATCTTAAATGTGATAAAATAAAACACACATTTCAAAGTCACGATAATGAAAGACACATAAACTAGAAATGACCTACAAGTACACACACACTAGAAATGACCCGATTATTATGCCTGACACACGTCTTATGTGGTCAGGCGGCACCCGTCGTATAGCTGTAGAATACCCCGAGCGTTCAGCTGCCGATTTATGGCCGGGTCTCTCTCCTTGATGAGGATGGCCTCGAGGGCGACGAGACGCCGGCGGTCTCGAGCCCTTCCGACGATGGACGTGTTGGCCACGATCTCTTGTCGCGTCAGTCGGGTGTTGTGCTCAGTCTCGGTGTGCTGCTGTGGTCCGCCGCTCTGCAGATGCAGGGTCAGTCGTCGGGACAGAGATGTGGTGGTGAAGCCTATGTAGCCACTTTTCGGTAGAAGCGCGCAGTCTCCTTTGGTGCATTTATGGTATATTAACTATTCCGAAGTCATTTATGGTATATTAGCCATTCCGACGCGTTTCAGTGGAAAACAGGGAGTTGATTTTCCCCCCATTGACTTATAATGGGGAGGTCAAGAAATTGCCCTGACCTTAGGTCATCGATATCAAAATTACGAGATACTCAAATTGCAGCTGCTACTATTGACCTCATTACATCCTGCAACTTTAGGACTCCGTCATCTACTGTAGCTCTGACACGGTGACAAAGTTGCAAAAAGTGATTTGAGGTCATTCGAAGTGACCTGGTGGCTTGACCTTGAAAGCTAGGGGTTGAAACTTGCACACAATGTGTAAAATTGATTGGGGAATAGTCATGCCAAATTTCGCGGCGCTACGCGTTGCGGTTCTCCCGCTATTTACGAAAAACCTCAGGGGGCGGATATTCGCCCCCCCCCCCGTCGGTGCCCGGGCTTATGCACGTGCCACGTGCAAAACGAGGTGTCAGTTTTGTAGCTGCAAATTCGTCGCAATAAAACTGCCCTTAGCCTTTTTATATGCAAATCATTCTGTTCTCCTGACTTGCGTTACATATATGTTACATATACGTATAAAACAGTAATGAAAGAATATATTCTTTTAGAAAAGTCTGAATAAGGAATTCATGGAAATGTGACGTAAAAGGATGCCGGCATTGACCAATGCTGCTGTTTTCAGATTTTTTGCGTGTCTGCTGCTTTTTTTCTTGGTTGACTATTCGTTCGTGGGTCGACTTTTTCTGTATTCCTAACTGTTGTGAACGATTCTTTAACCTTTCTGCTGTTTTTTTTTCTGTCAGGCGCGCTCGCAGCTCTCGGAGCGCGACCATCAGCTGCTAAATGAACAGGCGGCCGCTGTCGAGCTCCGCCGCCGGCTGGAGACCGAGACGGCGGAGGCGGCCGCGCGGCTGACCGCCCAGAAGGCGAAGTTCGAGGAACAGCAGCAGCAGGAGTACGACCGGCTCACCGGCATGATCGCCGAATGTGAGGACGAACTCGAAGAGGTGAGGCCGCCATCAGCTGAAGCTCACTGAGTGTACCCAGGGAGAGTAGGAGGAACAGTTCCAATAATCAGCGCACGGTAGTTTACACGTCTCGTGCTCTTACTGTCTGACATTGTGGCTTGTTTTTAACCTCTCGGGGAAGCAGAAACATTACCTTTGTCAGTTTGGTTTGGTTTTGTCAAGTTTGGTGAAGACGGTTATATCTGCGTTGATTCTACCAAAAAAGATGATGAATGATTTCTGAGATAAAGCGTGGATCATCATGTCGACACCTACCTCGCTGCTTATTTGTTATATGATCCTGTGCTGCTGTCTCTTACTCGTCGTCCGTTGCTATAGGAGCGTAACCAGCGGGAGGAGCAGATAGCCGAGCGGGACGCCCAGCTGGCCGAACGGGACGCCCAGCTGGCCGAACGGGACGCCCAGCTGAAGGAGCTGCGCCGTCAGCTGGAGAGCCGCAGCACCGACTCGGCGGCGGCGCTACAGGCGGAGCGGGCCGAGACGGCCGCCCAGCTCGACCGCTACCGGCGGCAGACGGACGAGCTCTCCAAACTGGTGGACGAGGGCAAGGCCAGGCTGGCAGAGGTGAGTCACAAGCGCCCGGCGCCGTAGTAGGTGCCACTTCGGTGCGTAAGAAAGCAGGAGGGAGTACAGGACACGTCGCTTGATCTCTGGGCCTTGTGACTTCTGTTGGCTGGTCCCTGTCCCGTTCGTGGAACCTGCTTTGACCTGTCTCTGGCCCCTCTCAGGTCACTGAGCGACTGGCCAAGCTGATAAGACTGTTGACCTGCCCTGGCGCCGCCCCTTCCCCGTGCTGACGCCGCCCCTGCCTCTCCCACCCAGGTCACTGAGCAGCTGTCCGAGCGGGACAGCCAGCTCTCGGGACTGCGCGCCGAGGTGGCTCAGCTGCAGGGCGAGATCCGCCAGCTGGTGGTGGAAAAGATGGAGAAGGAGCAGCAGCCGGCGGCGCCGGAGGCGGGCGGCCAGCCCAAGGAGTCGGTGTCGCAGCTGAAACAGCAGCTGGTGGCCGCCGTGGGCGCCAGGAGGGATGCCGAGCGACGCCTGGAGCTGCACGATCTGCCCAGCAAGCGCCAGCTCCAGGTACGGGGCGGAGCGTGGTCATATGCGTCACACTGGGTCTGGTATTCTGATAGGGGACGGCTGGATATGGGATGCTGCTCTGAATATACTTGTGATGTGATGCCGGTGGCTGATTGCAATTGGATACTCAAAGCACTAAATCACTGTCTGACTTTTCAACAACAATATGCCAAAGTCTGCTGTCGACTTTTAGCTGAACGTCAGGGCGTCTTTTTTCATAAGCATGGGTTCGCCTTTTCTCTGTCAACTCAGTTTTAAGCGGCTGGACGCACGCTTTTCACACTCATTTTTTTTTTAGATCATCTGAATCTGTTGGCAGGCAAATTGTAGTTATTGTTGTGTGCTGTGTGTAACTCAGCGTCCCTCTGTCCGGTAGTCGGTACAGCTGGAGCTGCAGCGCGCCCGCGCCGAGGTGGAGGCGCTGAAGAAGGAGCAGCAGCAGCTGATCGCCAACAAGCTGGACGAGACGGCGGCCGTTGGTCGCGCCGACCGCCTGGGCCTGGCCGGCCCGTCGGCCGCCGAGGGGCCGCCCAGAGGCGAGGCGGGTATCGTCAAGACGTTCATGCTGGCCGAGATGGAGGGCTACGCGGGCCGGCTGGAGCGACAGGTGAAGCGGCTCACCAAGGAGCGCGACAAGTACTGTAACGCGGCGCACGCCTACCGCGCCCGGCTGCAGCTGGTCAAACAGGGCAAACCGGACCCGGGCGCGGCGCTATCACAGCAGGACAAAGGTGAGCAGCGCTCCCGAAACTCGGCACTCGGCCGGAGTTACGATGACGTTAGCGTTAGTTTTATAGCGTTAACGTTTGTCGCCGATGTTAGCTCCTAAATGATATGAATGTACCAATAAACCGAAAAGTTTTTGCAGCACACATTCTCACAAAATTATGAATTAACGGTGAGTTTGCGTGCTCAGTGCTGATTACGGCGGGTTTGCTGACCACTGTGCGCCGCTCTCTCGGCAGCTGCCGCTGGACCTCCTCCCGAGGCCGTAACAGCTGAGACGTCCACCTCGGGCGCCCCTGCCGAGCGGGCGTCCAGCGCGGGCGCCCCCACCGACCGAACGTCGGACGGCAGCCCGGAGCGAGCGTCCCGGGCTGGGAGACGACGCGGCTCGCCTGACGACCAGACGCCCGAGGCCGGTCGGCCGGCCGGCTCGGGCCGTCGCGCAGCGCACGGGCTCGCCGAAATGTCGACGAACACGCCCAGGTGAGAGCTGCAGCGCACTGGGGATGACTGTCTGTCTTTCTAGATGCCTTATACACGGCGGGTATACATGTCTTTCTGTTTGTGTATGTCTGTTTGGCTGTTTATTTCTTGTGCATCATTCTTGCATCCTGCCGCTCGTCTTCCGCGCTCCCTTCCCTGGCTGACTCTGTATGGCTTTCTGTATATATTTTCCTTATTCCCTTCCCTCCCTTCCCTGAGGTCTGGCTGTCTATTCTCTATGTTATATGTATATCTCCCTCTATGTTTCCCTTCATTGACTGACTCTCCTTTCTGTTCCATCAGCGTTGCGCCGCCGTCGGCCAAGCGAGCCGCCGCCTCCCCGGGCCGCGTGTTGACCAGAAGACAGCGGCGGGAGCTCTAACTGGGAGCTTTAACAGTGAACTCTAACGCCGCGGGCTCTAACGGTGAGCCCTGACTGGGAACTCTTATCTGTGAACTCTGATTACGGTGCGGGCTCTAACGTTGAGCTCTAACGGTGAGCTCTAACTTTGTGAACGCTAACGGCTCGGACCACCGATAACCGGTGGGACATCAGCCGTGGTCGTTCGCATAACCCACGGCTACCTGATAAATGAACACCGCCCGTGGAGTTACGAGCAATGCGGTATCCTTTACCGCGCTTATGTAGTGGTTGTAGATTCCCAGTCCACGCTGTCCGTGTCTTCCGCTGCCGTCTTACTTTTGTCTTACTGTCGCCTTTGCGTGCGTGAAGATGCGAGTCTGTTGGTTGAATGTTGGTGTGGATTTTGTAAATTGGCATTAGAGTGGACCCCGGTGTTTGCGGAGCTATGTGAGGTACTGCAACGCGGTAAGCATATGGCATATGAGTAATGCCACACTTGTGTACAGTAGTCCGGAGATTCGTAATGCTCACATAGCGTGTAGTATGTGGCCTTTCAGCTCTGCTGCGGAGAAGCTGAGTGTACAACTGTTGCCACAGTGTAGTGTAGATGTAAAGAATAGATCCGATCGGCTTTGAACTGATCTCATTTTCATACATGTCCAGAAAATGCACACAGAATAGCCTAGATCCGTGCAGCGGAGCGTTTTGACCGTCCAGGTCGGTAATACATTGTTACTGGCGTATGGCTAATGTGTGTAACCGGATGGGATATGACCAACAATTGGTGCGGCACTTACCTGGCAACGCAACAGCTATGGGAGAGCCCAGCGAATAGTGGGAGTGAGGGGGACGGGGGGGGGGCTTGATGGTGAGCCTGATTTCCGGGCCTCGTCAATTCCAGCGTGGGACCTCTCGTTATCCCTCGTCCGTATAGGGGGTCGAACGGACCCCCCCCCCTTGGTTTTTCGCGAATAACTCGCGTAAAAAGCGGCCGATTGCAACGAAACTGTCAGTACCCTCGCGTTAAAGGGACTATCCCACCTTTTAAAATGTTGTTAAAACCAGTTAAATTGTGCCCGACTTTATAGATTGGATGACCAGGAACACGGTTCTGGCATTTATTTTTCATTAAACATCTTAGGCTTCCCATATTCCAAACACAAACTTTCAAATATGTGACGTCACAGCCCAAAAGTACCTCCTTCCCCAGGCCACATTACTGTCATAAAGCTGATTCTTTTTACTCTGTAGGCACCACAACAAAGTTCAGACCAAGTTTAAAGGTAGTGTGCCACCTTTGAAAGATTTCCCATTTTATTTTTCCTAGGATAAGAAGCTTCTGTTTTTACCTTATATCGCAAAAAAAAATCAAAAATGGGCCTGGAATAGTGCCTTTTTCGCCTAAAAGTTTATCGGTTTTTAGATATGTATAACAACTGTAGTGGGCTCACCTGCAAACAGGCGTCGGCAACAATCGCGAATGCGGCGCACTTGTGACAATAAGCAAAGGTCATTATAGTGTTACGACCATACGACGTACGGGAATGAGTTATCAGCTGTCTAATCGTAGACAACACAATGTCGAGCCTTAGGCCGCGTTCGATGTCTCCTCGGACGAAGAACATTCTACGCAGAATATTCTATTTTGCAGGGGCGGCGCCACGGGTTTTCGATAGGGGGGGACGGGGACCGAAAATCGAAAATCCCAAAAGTAGATACTGATCGTGTATGCAAAAAAAAAACGAGGCACGTAACGCCGCGAAACTTGGCAAGGCCCAAAACACATCGAATAGTGCATCCCGTTTCCAAACTTATCCTAGGACACCTAAGATCGATCACCTTTTCAAGCATCCTTGCCTCTAAATTAAAATTTGCAGTCTTGCCAACTCAAAGCTGGTTTCCTACAAGCTGCGAATTGCTTAGGTATGAGTAGCAGTGCCAGCTACTCTTACGTTTCGTACTTTCAAATTTTCGATCTTACGTCTGGTCAGCTTCAGGGCTTCACCATCATATATGTAGTCATGGAGGAAAAGTGGGAATGTCTTCTGCTCTGACAAGTGCGCCAAAATTGCAATATAATTTCAGAATCATGACATCACCACCTGATCCATATGCAACGGGCAGGGTGCAGCTAATGGCTAGCCGTCAGTGGTCATGTCATCGGTGGTCACTCAAAAGGCCATGCTAGGTCATGGAAGGTCACCAGCCGTTATTTGATCACACTTTCTGATTGATTTTACTTGCCAAGAGCTTTGCGGGAAAAACGAGCGCATGCACCGTTGAAAAAAATGAGTGAAAGGGTCTCAGGTCCGGCGACCTCTGCAGGTGAAATGCCCCAGGGTAGGATTCCGGTGCTTGTTGATTAACTTCGTCAAAAATGGCAGTAGAGCTGTGATGTCGGCACCATTGTGTTCGTCATGATCGAGCTGGCGCGACCTGCATCGTTCTCATATTCACCCTCCAATCGTAACAACTACAGCAGGGATTGGCAAATGGCGGGGCACTCCCTTTGGGAGGTAATGAAGGTCTCTGGAAACATCATCCCACATCCCTTTAGCATTAGTGGCTCTCCTTATGGAACAGGTTTCTTGACTGGTCTGTTTCACCCCAGAATTCAAAGACTAGTCAAGGTAAAGCCGAGCGCACCACAGTGAGCACAATTTGATAAGCTGGTGTATCTCAATTTTCATGTAGAACCTTTCACGTATCACGTACCTAAAACCCTTTCGTGCACTCATGCAAAAGCAACTGCCATGTTTCAACAGCTGGTAATGGCATTTTCACAGCCGCTGACGTAAGAAGAGGAGGGATGGGGGGCTCGATTAGACCCCCAGCCGTTCGGCCGCCGACCGAACTTAGTTTTGCAGAAAAAAACGAGTGCTATCGAACCCCTTGACGAGAGGGAGCCGATGCTATATCCAATTATAAGGTCTTGGGCTACTGCGTGCTTTTTTGGTCCTGCCTGTGATCTATCCGAACACTTCTCCCCACAAGTGCTGGGGTTAAATGGCATAGATTTCAAATGGTTCCTGTGGTAGAACTGCCATGCTTGAATTTGACTAATTAGGAATGGAAAATTTTCATATAGTAACGGAAATCTATGGAATTTCAGTGAACTTGGTTTTATCGGCAATGGGGTCTGGCAGTGGGGTGGGGAGGTAATAAGTAATAACCCTGCCTGGCGCCCCAAAAAGGGGGCACGATCCCCGAGGCCCTGCCGATCACCTTATAACTACAGGCATCACAGCTCCACACCTTTTGCAGATGGCCAGGACCCCCTGCGATGCATCCCAACAGCAATATTTATTCAGAACCTGCCTTGATTAACCAACGATGCATTAAATGCGACGGATAGCTCTATAATGCATTATTATCAACTATTGAACGGGCCTCGCCGATAGGGGGGTACTGTACCCCCCTAACTTTCGATAGCGGGGGACCTGTCCCCCCCGTCCCCCCCGGTGGCGCCGCCCATGCTATTTTGCGTTCGATGAAGCACACAGTCGGACGGCGAGACCGGCCATTTTGTGCGCCACTTACACAATGTGCGTCAGTTTCGAAAAAGGCCCAAGTTTACGTTTCCATAGAGACCACGCACAAATGTCAACAACTTCTGTAAACAGCTGCTGCGCCGCTTTTGAAATACGCGCCATCATTGCCTCTCTGCCCACCGTAGTACGCTCAAAAGATTCTGCGCGGACGGCAAAGATTCTACGTGACGTCACGTAGAATCTTTGCCGTCCGTGCGACATCGAACGGCATTTTGGGCCCGGACGGCATAGAATCTTCGCCGTCCGGGAGACATCGAACGCGGGGTGAAACTGTAAGCCCGTATTGGTATTGTTTCTTTTATTTGGCTGTCGAACATTATTTATGGTTTGAAATATGATTTTATGTAAAATAGGTAATTGATATGAAAAAGCCGTCTCATAAGTTATGACCACATTTCACCACACGCAAGTGGCAGAAATGACAATGATCAGCTGACGCATTTTTCTTGGCCGAAGTCAGAGCGCGCAGCCCGACGCACCACCACCGCACCACAAAGTATGAGCAGAAGCTGCGCCCAAAGCCAGGGCCCCGGTAACGTGAGGTAGCCGAGTCGGGGCAGCGTGCGCTGACCCAAGCCGGGGCCGCAGCTTTGGGCGCGGTCTACCGCATCCCCGCGGGCAGCCCCGGGCTATCACATGACACCGGGAGGACGCGCGGCTCCGGCTTGGGTCAGCGCACGCTGCCCTGACTCGGCTACCTCAGGTTACCGGGGCCCTGGCTTTGGGCGTGGTCTACCGCACCACCTAACAGGCGTGTTCGAAACCGCAGGAGCTGATGATGAACGGGTTTATCGAAACTTGATTGGATGAGCATATCGGTAATAGCGATTTCAGTGTGTGCATTTATTGTTCATAGTGGTGTGAAATGTGGTTGGGGTACGACCGACAACCCGTCGGGGCGAATTTCGCACTGGGGTACTCAAAATTTGAAGAATTTAAGACGTTTCCATGAGTTTTGAAGGTATGGATAAGTTCTAAAAATCCGGTTCTCCTTGTCTGGGCCATTAACTCCATACGGTCCAGGAAAGCTGGCACACTACCTTTAAGCGATTTTTCAACGAACAAACCCATTTAAATCAGAACGACTAAACGAGGTGACGTCACACTAACGGTCGCTCCATGTTGAAGATAGGGCCTTGCACAAGGCCCATTTTCAAATGAAGGGAACGAATTTCTTCAACACCAAGAGGCCGCGGGGGTTGCAACCTAGACAGATAGTGGTTTCTGAACCTCGCCGCAAACTTGGCTATCTCAACTCAAACCCCATGTTAAAGGTGGGATAGTCCCTTTAATCAATTTTATACCTATCCCAAAAATTTCATGACCCTGACCCAAGTGGCCTTTGACCTGTGACCTACTTTTCGAGACCACCCAGTAAACATGACGACGTCGGCCCGACGTCGGGCCGAGGCTCGGCCCGACGTAGGCCCAACGTCGGTTCAACCTCGGCCCGACATCGGCTGGACGTCGGATATGCCCGCATGTTCCGACGTCCAGCCGAAGTCCAGCCGACGTCGAGCCGACGTCGGGCCGAGATCGTTTGCCGAGGTTGACGAGATCGTTTGTCGTTGGACCGACGGGGCCGACGTAGGCATGTTTATTGGGACAACGCGCCAAAAATATCAACCGGCGGCGGGATTCGAGCCGCCCAGTCGCCGACGTCGGCATGTTTACTGGGACAACACGCCAAAAGCATCAGCCGGCGATGGGATTCGAACCCCGTGTCATTTGAACGCGAGGTTAGTGCGCTAACCACTACACCACGCAGCCGGATAACGAAACTGGTTTGTTTTGTTGGGTTATGCCCTTTCGGTCTGACAAGACCATTTCAGAGCCGGAAGGATCATAGGATGGAGACATTGGTCTTCTTGGCGAGCACCCTGGGTCCAGTTCATATGAGTCCCTGTCCCATTGCTGGTACGTGACACTTATTGGAAAGGGCGATCCCACAATGGATTCATATAGCCACTCTTACACACCTGCACCAACGTTTCCCAAAGTGTCCCTTTGATAAGTGGCACTTTGGCAAAGTGACACTTGCCGACTGGCCTTTCTATATGAACTGGGCCCGGCCCTGGTGAGTTGCCGGGGCTGAGCCTGACCAAAGGATAGGCCGAGCAGCCCCCAAGCACTCACCGCACCCGGCTACGGGCGAGCTCGGCTTACGGGCAATTCCAAATGGGATAAAGTTTCCCGCCCAGTCCGGATCAGGGGGTTGCGGCGTGGAGGAAGATAAGGTACCTTTTTTCATTTAAAGGGACCCTCCCACCTTCAAAAAAGTTTCAAGAGTTTCCTGAGGATATTTTGAATACAGAAGCTCTTTATGAAACATGAAACATGCATTTTATATTATTTTAACGGTCAAAACAGCGGCCGATGTCGGTCCGACGTCGCCCCGACGTCGGCCCGACGTCGGCTGGACCTCAGCAATTGATCTCGGTCCGACGTCGGCCCGACGTCGGCTGGACCTCGGCTGGACGTCGGAACATGCGGGCATATCCGACATCCAGCCGACGTCGTGCCGAGGTTGGACCGACGTCGGGCCGACGTCGGCATGTCGATGCCGAGTTGCCGACGTCACCCCGACGTCAGCCGACGTCGGGCCGACGTCGGCATGTTTACTGGGCATGTTTGGCCAGAATCGCGATTCGGCATATGTATGTCTGCTCGCATTAGCCGCGCGTTTGCAGTCTTTTCGTAGTTTCAATCGTTCAAACATGTGTTACGATGTTGGCCCTATGCATTAGGGTGGGTGTCAAGGTCAGCCGAAGGTCAGTTCAGGTTATTGACCTTTGATGACCTCGGTTCACTTTTTCGAGCTTTACATGTTTCTAGGCTAGTTTTTTAGAACTGAATTCGAATTTATTTTTAAATCTTATTTTATCATATTATTATTTTATAATAATTGTTTTTGATTTATTCTTTTCTTTTATTTTTTATTATTTTTTATTTAATTTTGAATTTGTTTTTGAGTTTTATTTTTGAATTTATTTTTCCTTTGAACATCTACGGAGTAGTTTTGGTACCTTCGTAACGTGTTACGACGCTGTCAGAGGCGGTTGCCACCTACTACGAATACCGGTCACGACCCCTACCGGTTGACCTGACCTGACCCGACCTGGTCTAACATGTTTCTATCTAAAGTTATCATAATAAAACTGTTGAAGACGTTTCGTGAGCTAAGGTTACCTCAGTGGCATAAAACGGGTCACGGGTGCAATTTCCCGATTCAGTGTGTCATGTTTCCCGCCGTCATTCGCTGTATCCCGCCGTTTCAGAGTTTGTAGTTTCAAGTTTGAGAGTTGTCCGAAACACGCACAGTTCAATTTTCTCCCATTGACTTACAACGGAGAGGTCGCATAATTGACCTGTTTTTTTTTTAATTTTATTGCAAGGGTTATCTAACGATATAGGCCGACGATATAAGAATTCCGATATATACGTTTTATGCCTACCTTCTGCTACTCTTTTCGATCGCTGACGTTCCAAAACGATCGTACGTTCGGTGTAGCTATGGCGAGCATTATAACTTTTCCTGAGACACGGTTTCTTGAAGTGACCTGGTGACCTGACATTCAAGGACCTGCAGGTTTGAAATTTTTACATGCGCGGAAAAGATGGCTATTCGCGAACCTGAGGTAAATTTGCTACAGATTTCAACTAACGACTGCCAAGGCTAAGCAAGTGCGGTGTATTCGCGATGGATCTGATATCGTGGCCTCGATGACCTCAGATATGTACCTAATTACATGCATATCAACATGGTTCATGTGGGTGAAACGCAGGCTTTCACGCACCCTCATGTTTGTCGTGTCAGCGGGCGCACGGCACCGGAGCAAACAGTCGCTCCAGCCAGAATCGGCTCGCACAGGTATGAGTTATACCTACCCAAAGACCGCGGTGATACGGCGGCGGCCGCGCGAAACTCGGTCCTGCACAGGCCCCTGCTCCGCTGGGGAGGGAGGGGAGAGGGACAGCGCGGTGTCGGCGGCGGCGACCGCGGCAGACTGTGAGGGACGCTGTGCAGCTGCCGACTAGGGGAAACTGTGCGGCACCGGCCACTGGCGCGGAGCGGGCGTGCCAGAGTCTGGAGTCGGTCGAAGCTGGAGCGTGATACATTTCAGGTGAGTGTTCTGGCGACGACGGCTGTTGGTTGCGCACTCTGGGCGTGGCGAGGAGGTCATGTTTTGTGATACTGTTGAGTGCGCCTCTGTGCGTGGCGAGGAGGTCATGTTTTGTGATACTGTAAGAAAGCCGCCGATTAATCGCGTGTTGTGAGTAGAAACCATGTTTTAGTCCTCGCCATCATAACTAAGCTGTTAGTTACAGGGATTTGAACAAAGACGAAGGTACTCGGTTATAACAATTACCTTTGTTACAAACTTACCAAGCTATGCCTACATATATAAGGTGGCCCCATTACAAGTTATGATAGACTCGATGTAACCTCACCCATAAAGGGTCCGCATAAAGGGAGCTACAGCTGACACACCTCAAACACGTGGGAGTCGCGCGCCACGCCCGTCACTAGTCTCGGAGACTGCAACTCAGTAGGAAAGGTATCCCGTCCGACTCCGGGTTTCCGTCCGACGGGGAGCACTGTCACACGGACATTGATACCGCCTGGCTGGGCGCGACTGCACCGCCAATGTGACCTCTTTGAGCAACTACTAGACGGAGTAGCTGAGTGGCCAAGGAACGTGCCCAAAGCGGGCACCGACCGTGATAAGTTATCGCGGTGACTGGGGCACAAGGTCAGCACATTTGAGCGAGTTAAACTCACATTGGCTTGATTGTGTGACTGGCCTGAGATGTCAACTACCGAGTCTCCTCCAGCGGGCATTCTCAGGCTTCATTGAAGATGAAATGAGACTCATAGAAGAAATGGTGCACCCACAAGTGCACAGACGGCATCAATGGCGGAAGGCAACGTTTGAATCTTGGAGGGAGAACCATGCGCTGGGCGCCGGCATATGTCACGTATAATTTTGAGTACCTAATAGGCACATGCTTTCGGTTGCTACATCTTACAATTTTTAGAGTGTACAAAGTCGCGACTTATATCGCTAGGTTCAATCAGTAGGTAGTTATTACTCAATACTTTTGTCTTTTAGGCGTTAGATGTAGGTTATATGTCGCAACTTTTACCATGCCTACTTTTCTCACCGAAGTCAAGTCCCAAATATGTCCGGCCACATGAAAGTAACTACTTCGTAATTGCATGGTACGGCCCCCGTAAAACCGAGTTCTCATCTGCCGAGATGATAATTGAATTAACTTAGTGCAGTCCACTTCTCACGAATTAGGTTTCTAGGCTAGAATAATTTAGTTAGGTACATACGCTGGGTGGAATAGCGGAAGCCGACTGAATGAAACACATAGGTATAATTACATTTTTTTTACAATTAGGGGAGAGTGGGGAAAGATGCCCAGGGTTTTACTATGTCATATATTATTCGAAAATGACGATCGGAAAGCAAAAACTTCGAGTTTCAACGGAAGCCAACATCATTTTTCTCCAAAAATATCACACTTTCGTGCCTGAAATATGATAACTTTTTTTGCTATTAACCCTCGCACGACCAGGCCATTTCTCATAACACGAACGGCCAGGGGGGGGGGGGGGTTGTTACGACCCCCCCCCCTGGCGTTTCGAAACGGAAGGTCGTAGAGCTTAGCGGAAAAAAACCAACAGATTGCTCTCAACGAGATCTCGCGATTGGTGGTATATTTTTTGGTCCTAGGTCAACATTTGACCTACTTTTGACCGGTCAAAGGTCAAATGTTCGGAAAAATAGACTTTTTTTTCAACTTTCGGCGGCGATTGCGGCAAAACGGTGGGAGATATCGACTTGAAACCTTCACTATCGTGTTCCTTGATCAATTCTCTATCGTTTGGTATGTATTTCGTTTCCCTAGCTCTAAAAATGGCGCGTTGGGAGCGCCGGAAGTCGGCAAGGTCACAGTCGGCGGCAGAAATTCGAAAAATCAAAATTTAAATTTTTGAAATCTGATTGTATTTTTGGATTTGGGAGGTCCATTTGCTCCCTATTGAAGCTAATATTGCTGCATATTCCCATTGAGGTGACAAGAATTAGCAAAATAGTGGTTCGGGCGCTTTTCAAAAATAGTACCGGACGCTGTTCCTCTTGTGACGTCATAGCTCCGTGACCTGACCTGACCCGGTCAAATTTCTTATACCATATGATAGCCAATACTTGCCCCAACATGCATGGGAAGTTTCATCACGATCCATCAACCGATGTCCGTACCACCGGCAGGAAACCTCGGGCGTTGGCACTCAGTTTGTGAAAATCCGGCCGGAGGCTGTACCTCTTATGACGTCATAACTCCGTGACCTGACATGACCCGATCAATTTTTTTTCGGCAAAAGATGCGCAAAGGTTGCCCCAGAGGGTATTGAAAATTTCAGCCCGCTACGACAAGCCGTTTAGCGTGCACTTCGAAAAAACCTCAGGGGGGGGGGGTTGATACAACCCCCCCCTAGGCGTTCTAGGGTTAATTAAGCATTTTCCTGAAGAAGTGAAAGGGGGCATCTTACCCCACAGGGTGGGAAAGACGCCCCCTGGCGTTGGGGAAGATGCCCCCCTGCACTATAAGTGACATAAATGGGCACGTGAATCGCCTGAACGAATCAGTAGTCCCTTCGAGCCTGCAGTAGACACCAAACGTCATCGTAAGGGCCCTCAAAAGTAGTCGTAAGGGGCTTCAGAGGTCATCGTTAGGGCCATCATAGTCCAGAGCGGCCAAACAAGCCTCCGTGGTGGCGTTCGGAGACCACTGTGGGGCCGTTATAGGTCTTCATGATGCTTGAGGGCCCTCGAGCCCATCGTGGGGACCTCAGATGCCAGCGCGGCCCGTGGAGCCAACGTGGCAGCCCTCAAAGAATGTCGTGAGGGGCCCTGGAGTCAATAATGGGGCCCACAGAGGCCGTCGTGAGGGCTCTCAGAGTCAGATGCCGGCCAAAAAGTCGCTGTGTGGGCCGAGAGACCGGCATGGGGAGCACCCGACCGTACTGGCCTCTCAATAGTCCCAGATCGGCTTTTGTCTCTCATCACAAGTAGGTATGTAATAAATGATTTGACGGGCTGCTTGAAGGACAGCCTACGGATTTAGGGGGCGTCTTTCCCCATCAGGACAGGGGGCATCTTACCCCAAGGTACCGAAGTAACATTAAATCAGTACAATTTGTTAGCCATAAAACTACACCCTGAAACAAACTGTTTGGGGCACAGTACACGCATGTTAATGTATCATGACTATAGCAAGGGACGCAAAAATTATCTACCTTCTTTGATATTTACAATGTTTTGACACCAAAATATTTTTTGAAAGCAGCAAATAAAAAATATGCAATCACCAGCCAGCCGTTGCCCAAATGAGCTTCGCAAATTTTTGTGCAGTTAACAAGGCAGGCTTCCGCTTTACGCTAAGAACATTAATTTCCAGGTTCGATTCTTTGTTTCGTCGCTTAGAGGGGGTGGGGCGTCTTTCCCACCCTGGGCATCTTACCCCACTCTCCCCTACATTAAATGTTGTCGGCAATCAGACCCGGGGTAGACATGCATATAGCATGTTCAGTGTTCACCTGTGCTTACCCATGCCTAAACGATCGATTATAAACTATCTGGCTATTCGTGGCTTTCTTATCGGTTTACCAAAGTCAAGTCATGTCCCAGTCCACATAGGCGCGGGAACCGGGGGGGGGGAGGGGTGACAGTGGGGGCAGCTTGTCCCCCCCCCCAACTCTAGGGCCGGGGGGGGGGGCGGTGCCCCCACAACTTTGAGACGGAATATCGCATTTGTTTGCAAACGTTTTCTTTTTTTGTTGAAAAGGCCATGGGAGGAAAAATAAGTGGCCTAAATCCGGTATGAAAACTAGATTTTGGGGTACCATAGGTTGATTTCTAATGGTATGCCCCCCCCCGTCTGAAAGTAGTTCCCGCGCCCCCGCCAGTCCAGTCAATAAGCTGTTCTGTTCAAGTCTTTGTCTCAAGAACATTAATCAGTGGTTAGAGGCCGATACGAGCATACGTACTGATACATAAAAGCCTGATATGCATAAATGGTAGCGCTTTTACTTTACCTACCTTTAGTAATGTACCGTCAGTCATGGACTTTCTCACCATGAACTTTCCTGACCAAAAACCTATACGACTCATTTTCGACGCGTAGTCCTTGTATTTATTACATCCTACACTGCACAGAACTTTCGCCTATAAAGCTTATACCATTCGAAGGCTCTCTTTTTGCCGTTTAGCACCGACCCGCCATATCACTGCCCGATCACGACTCACGTCACCTCATCGGTATGTGCTGAGCACCGCCTATGACGTCACACGTTTGTGAGCTGTGACGTCATACATCCGGCGCCTCCGTTCCGGAGTGTTCACCGCGGACAGTGTCCAGCCACGGATTAAATAAACTGTGCATGATCCAGCCATGCTTTGCATAAATGTATACAAATGACATCATGGTGGCGAGTGGTGCTGCTCATGCGATAGTCGAAGGACAATCCCGCGTCCCCCCCCCCTCCTCCTCCTCCTCCGCAATAAAGCACAAAATCCATAAATGTTACCTATGCTGTTTTCATAAAAGGGCAAAGGCAAGAGATTGGGTTACAATAAAATCACCTTTAGACTTAAAGGTGCTGCAAATTATTTTCCCACCACTTTTCTGGACTTCCTACTCCCATGACTTGCTGATTGTTCCATACAAGCGGAATGTAGCTCTGGGAAACCTCAGTGGCCACAGACATCAGTATTGCATGCGGGGGCTTCGGGACGACAATGGACCAAGCCGATCAGAGGGGAACTGGGAAGTGGGAAGGGCCGTCTGCCCTAGGGCGGAGACGGCACGGCGGCCTGGGAATTTTGCAACAATCCCAAGGACAATCCTATGTAGCGAAATATCTGATGAATCGACGAACTTTGAGCATCCAATCCACAATATATAACTTATGAGGGGGATGAACTTGACTTGTTTACTGAGTTTGATATTTGCTCAAAGTAGGTAGGTAACTGATTGAATCATAAATACTAGCATGGGGCGTCTTGCATATACCTGCGTCGGCTAAGACGGTTATCCCCGGCGGCCTACACATACCTACCTATATCCATAGTGTAATAAATAACCATAGTTATCCATAGTTATTATCCATATTTATAATCCATAGTTATTTATTACACTATGCTATATCTATGGATTTATAGATGGATGATTGTCAGATCTTATATTATAATTATAATTTATAGATATGATATATCTTATCTTTGTTCTTATAAGAAAAGAAACCATTAAGATTGAAGGTGAAAATATAGGTAGGCATCTTTTATGCGTAGGCAGTAAATAAAAATTAGGTATTCAAAATTTACAAATGCTTCATTCATCGTTCTAAACACGCGAAGGTCTTCTAAGAAGATAAGTTAAAACATGAATTATCATTATCTTTTGTCAGCCTTATCCTATTCACACGCATCTTTTACCTTCCGGAACATTTCATATAAACCATGACATCCAAAAGAAACACACAGTCCGCCACGTTCTACCTACCTTGAATGTCATAAATACCACTTGACCTTTAGTCCCAAAGTGCGAGATCAAGGAGACGGCTTGCCCAGGGTATATTGACGGCTTGCCACCCCTCGCCTGACACTGTCACACACGCGTGTCTGTCCATATGTGCGACTACTGCAGGCTGAATTCGAGCGGCCAGTTTCCCGGTGGACCAAGCCCCACAATGGAGTGTATCGCGGTTTAAAACCGGTTCTGGAAGGGATGCACGGTGCACAGTGCACACTGAACCATTCACCATGATACGGCAGGGCGCGGTGCAGGCTGAACCAGAGCGGCGCCAGTGCGGCCGAAGGAAAAAGTGGCACTCGTAAAATGGTTGGAGTTTTGGCGTTCTGTTCTCTCAGTCCCGTCTAGCCGGCAGGGCACGGCCATGTGGCCATTCACCCCACTTGCGTCCCATTTGTAGCCGTGCTGTGGCGAGCAGCTCGAGACCGAAACCTTCAGCTGTCATACGACTGTGATCCGAGTCGCCACTTGCCACAGAGAGGACCCGACCGACATCCTCCTGGCACTAAATGAATACGTGTTAGCCGACAACGGCGAGTGTCGAAAACCGAAAGGAACTCGAACAGAAACAAGTTTCCACATTGCAGAAACGAATACCTATGCCTATATTTGAATATATTCATGCTAAATGCATTTTACCCCGACTTACGTTTCGTACCTACATACACAGACGTAAATCCAGTAAGCTCGTCAATTTGTAAGTCAGTCTTAGACCTTCAGATAAGCCGTTTTTTATATGTTTCCGGATTTAAAAGGGCGTCAATGTGATCGCCCCCGTTGCTGACCTGATCTCGTCCTCTGGCCCACAGTCTCACGGTAGCTGACAGTGAGCTGCCCTGCTGTAGCTGCGGCAGGCGCTGTGCCTTGTGCAACGAGCAGCGCTGCCATAGTCGGCGGCAGTCCTGTGGTAGCCTCGGTCTGCACTGAGCCCCGAGCAGCCATGTCCGCCATGGAGACCACGTTCACCGTGCGCACCGACACCGACAACGACGCCATGCAGGTGCCCGACGGCATCGAGACGGTCGTCGTCAACGACGACGCCGAGCAGGTGATCGTGCCGCCGGGCGTCCAGATCATCCGCCTGCAGGTGTCCAGCAACCGCGGCGGCCACAGCCAGCCCAGCTCCAGCTCACTCCGCGACCTGCTCGACGATTACACGCGCGCCGATCACTCTGCCGGCACCGACACGACGCGCGTCAAACGGTCAACGGCGACGGGCACCGCGCGAGCGCCGGCGATGGCCGAGAAGTCGCTCTCGCTGCCCAGCTGTCCGCCGACGCCGCCCGGCTCTCGATCCGCCGGAACCGACGCGCCTGACTTCCGCGCGGCTGTGAGACCTCCTCCGACAGCGGAGACCATTTCGGAGCCGGTCAGCCCAGTGACCGCCCCGCCGACGAGTCCAGTGACCGCTACTACGGCCAGTCCGGTGACCTCTCCCCCAACCAGTCCGGTGAGCGCCCCTCCGGCCAGCCCGCCGATGGCCCCGTCAGCACCCGCAGAGGAGGCGCCCCCGACTGACATTTTCAACGACAGCACGCTGAAGGTTGACCGCGAGCGGATCATCAACCAGCAGCCGGCATCGGCGTCCGTGCCCAACGGTCGTCTGGTGCGGTACGCCGGCGAGACGGAGCCGGAAATGAGGGACCCGCTGGTCGGTCACGGCTCGACCAAGATGAGGAAACTCGACTCATTCGGCTGGAGAGAGGAGTTCGAGAGGGGAGAGAAAGAGAGCAAGCCGACCATTCAGAAGTTTGGCCGAGCCGTGGCGGACATTATGTGCTGCTGGCTCGGAGTGTGAACTGGAGGCTATATGTATAGTCTGGCTCTAACAGGAGTAGGACCAGAGCCATGCTGCGGGAGCGCTGGTCCCGTCGTTTGTTATTTATGGACTTGCAGGCGCGGGGGCGGGGAGGTGACGATGGACAGTGCAGGAGGGGAGACGAGCAGAGCCAGCGCGGACGGACGGGCGCTCTGTCGCGCCGCGGGCTCCTGCGGTGGGCGGCGCGATCGCCTGGACCGGGCCGTGACGTCACCGGCGAGGCGCTCCGCTCGCCGTACGAGCTGCTGTTCAGGGCCCTGCCCAGGACGGAATTTGGACGCAGAGCCTCGTGTGACCTTGCGATTGGTGCACCTTTCGCATAGTGAATGGGCGGTCCGACCGAGGAATGCATGCGATGGATTCAATTATTTTTCGCTAATAGGTCAATCTCATTTTTATATAACTCGGCTAAAACGTTGAAAAGTTTTATTTTTGTAATATTTCTTTAAACAGAAGATACTATAAAATGATGGATAGGTACCTATTGTAATTTTGGTATGCACGACGTTTGTTACCGCAGTAAGGTTAAAGGTCAATGCCTAAGAATTGCAAGGAAGTTATCTGTCGCTGGCAACCGATAGACGCTGAACTATTTCGACTTCAAAACAATTATTTAAAATGGAGCTTTGGCCAAATTATGGTTAAATAAAATTGAATCGAAATTGGCCTCCCACCCCACACGATCAGTTGTTTAGGATCGTCATTGCCAGCATTTGCCCCGCTCCACTTTAAACGTTTTGCTGATCATTGAAATATGTGCGCTTTTCGGTGCAAAATTCAAGGGTTGTAGGTACGATCTACCGCTCACTCGGCCCGTAACTTACCCAATGATCGTCCTGTCAATTTCTGTCGTCGCCTGGGTCTTGTGTCATGTGCATACAAACAGTTTTCTGCGTTTTTTTTTGACGTTATAGGCTGATCGTATCGGTATTACCTATTTGACTCGAGCGCTGCATCATTCATTGTTGCTGATTACGTCCTTAGGCTAAGAATACCTAGGCCCGTTTAAGGGTTAGCAATGTGTCTTTAACTGGACCACCTTTGTAGATCGTGTGGTGTTAACTATTCTTAACTTCCATGTGCGTTGACCGACGACCGTTGTCCGTAATATGTGCTCGCAATGGGCGATAATGTTGGCACAAAATGATTAACGCTTCTGAATGTCACAAATGGTTCCGACACCAAAACGGCAGTCTTGATGAGTGTACACAGTGTGAATGAAGCAAAACAACCCAAAGTTCGAACCCAGCCTCATTGTTGTAATGTACTGGCATGCCTATTGCCTATAGCAGTAGCGGCGGAACACCTTCAATTAAGGGGGAGGGGGGGGGGCACCGTCGACTTTTGGTCCCATTCTTTCCATGCAGCGCCCATAGAGCTTATGTTAAAATGTCAAAATCGAAGGGGGCACGGTGCCCCGGTGCCCCCCCCCCCCTCCCCCGTTCCGTCGCCTATGGCCTATAGCTACGTTGTACAGTTGACTGCAAAATGATGTCCCACTTTCCACAGGCAATCAGTTGCCTGGAGTGATAGGCTGTACCGCATCACACGGGCTGCGTGACACAGTTTGATGCTGTGACCCAACGCTCACCATTTATACGCTGAACTGCAAAATAAGCGGAACAACTTAGCGTTCAAGTAAACTGATGGCTTCTGAAGAGTGGAACATCATTCTGTAGTCAACTTTGCAATGTTCACTTCACTCAGTTGAGCTAAACGCGACGCCACAGACCGTTATGATGAGTTCATAGGTTTGTGTTCGGTTTAGAAATGAAGGCATTTGTGTTTTCCTTTGTCGGGCTGCCTTTACACAGCTTTGTCGATTACTTTGTATTCGTATGCAATATGTAGGTATGTCTGCTGTGCTGCGACTTTTTAACGCTTTATCTCGCTTTTCGGGTAGATTTTTCAGGAAACGTCTCATATCGCTCGTGACGCGGACTCGTGATCGGCATGATTCGTTCGTAATGTGTTTATTTTTTAAAGGAAAATAAAAATAATTGAATTTGTATCACATCTTTCAGACAAAATAAGAAGTACGACAATGGAACTTGCAAAAAAGCATAAATGCATCGATACCTACATAAATGTCATAATTACTCGCTATTTTTACGCCACACTCACATTGCCAGTGACATAGAGCGATAATGCCTCTCATTCGGAAAGAGCAACTGAAAGAACGACATTGGCTCACAGGGAAGCAGAGACAATTGCAGAGGCCTCGTCATGCTTGGACGTCGTTCCTCCAGGCCCCAGACGTCCAATCCCATCCTCGCGTTTGACATTAAAATAAACAAAAACAGTGCAGGCGGCCTTCGGTCTGACTTATGGCCAGTCCAAACAGTGTGTGTTCTGTCAGTGCCAACCTTTTCAACTTTGACCATTCCACCAGCGCAGTTTTAGTGTCTAGTGATACGTTTTTAGCCAAGATACCTTTCAACTACTTTAGGTACGTTTTAGCGGTTGATTTCACCGGCTGAGGCTGTAGTCTCACAGGTCTTAGATTACCGACTACGTAGTTCTGAGTTGTCGTCTCCGGCTAGTCAGGGCCAGTAGGTAGGTACTCCATTCGCGAGGTGCCCATCCGGGATATCGCGTGTCCTGCGACTGAACCAGACTGCCCTCGGCCGCTGATGTTAGCTCATATCCATTCGGCCCAGTTTGTGACTGTCAGACCAGTGGCGACGTCAGTGTCGAAGAACAAGGGACGCCACATCAAACCCGGCTAATATCGCGGCTACTGTGCAATGTGCATAAGCGACTTCCCCTCTGTAATTCTATGGAATCTAGCGAAAAATAAGCACGTTATTAAATTAGTTCCGCCTCCCGAGTCCCGACCTCTCAGGCCCCTCGTCTGCTGCCGCCCCTGACGACGCGCGCTCCACGCGGTGGGGCCCGTCGCCACATTCGAATGTGGCGACACGGCGGTTTACACGAATGCATTCGTGTAAACCGTCTAGGCGAACACGGCGGGGCGGCCGGCGCACGCCACCGCTCGACGCACCACGCCGGCTTCTCGAGTAGGTAGTACCGCGTGCTGTGGACGTGAGTTGGTGGACTAGTAGACGTGTGCGCTGCCGAGAGATCGCGACGGAGTGGGACCGGAAGTGAGTTGGTTCCAGTGTAACTCAACTCGTCACGTGGTGGGTCTTCTGGTCAGCCGAGACCACGTAGGCAAGAGCCGAGGCCGACAACGGTGGTCCATCGGATACAGGATTGAGTTTCAAGGTAAGAAGTTCCGAAATGGACAACTTCCGTTAACCTGCAATAAGGCTGATAAGTGATAACGTACAGGAATGCACACACTTTCTAATATCACATGTTAGATGTATTATAATTGCAATGCACCTCAAAGCACGCATTTTACATCCCCGGGTAACATCGTCTCGGTTACCGAAGCTGGTTGAGCTGTTGGCGCGGGTGGTCTGCAGTAACGTAATGTAACTACTCTGTTTACTGACGTGACGGCCGAGGTGTCAATTCTGACAGCGTTGGGCTCACTTCCACTGGTGGTAGTGACGGCAGAGCCGTGACAGGCCGACACAACGGGTCCGCGCCGGACCGTTGTAGGTATGTGACAGTTCAGGTTATATGGCTGCAGATGACCGCAACGGCCAAAGAAGGACCTGCCTTCTGTTATAACATTTTCAAAACGGTCCTCTGTTGCATGCGCAGTGCGCACGTCTTTGGTTTCAAATCAAAATGACGGTAGAGAGAAATGATGCAAAGCACGCGCGGTATAAATTACGGATCAACGTCGTGTACTTCCGGAAGAATGCTTTGCCCCATGTCCACCGGCCAGATACCGTGCGGCGTGCCCAGATCAGGCTCGTCCAAGTGATTTATTTCACTTCAAAATAATTATCCACTCACTGGTGGCCAGACGCTGTGTCGGGCGTCCACCCCTGTATATCGTAGGCTAGCAGTGTTTATTTCCCCTGTTTCGTCTCTGCCGCATCAATCGGACGCCGAGAGCGTGTCTGTCAGCGCGGGTGTCGGACTGACACGCCCTGCTGGGAGATCTGTCACCTTTCATCGGAGGCAAGGCCATGTGACCGAGATCACACCATCCGTCCGACATCGGTCTCGGCTGGCGGTCCCCGGCGGGCACATACGGCCCAAACAACGGGCACAGCACCGTCAATAGCCTCACCACTTTTTAGTTTTAGGCGCAGTGCAACGAGGTAACTCTAGAAAGGCTCACATATGATTGTCTACGTTTCTAGCAAAACAACTCAACCACCTTACGACCACAAGCGTTGTGCTGGAGTTCCGTCAAAGTCACCTAAAGGCTTTAAAACGTAATTACCGCCATTGACCCTGTTTCTTTGCATTGCTGAACGAAGACGTAACGAAAACAGCCTACAGTGCTACTACCGATCTCCCATGACCTATTTGATCGTCTTTGGACCGATATTCGATTTATTGCATATACGTAGAGCCACTGACAGGCAGTTCATCGTATGCACGTTCTCGATTTCATAGAATGTATCATCGGCCAATTAATGAGATTCCATAGAAAAGCCCCTGTCCGGCCGAGTTCCTAGACGCTCCACTGCGACTTCCATTCCTCGGCGAGTCTGCACCTCCAGTCTCCAGTCTGCACCTCCAACGTCAGTCGGTAGATCCGTGCGGAGCTGTATCGGCCTCGGCCATCGCTGCTCCATTCAATCTGCCAGTCAGATCAGCACCACTTCTCTGCACTTCAGCATTCAGGTGCCGGATGACGCAACAGCTCGGCCTCTGCGGTCGGGGCTGGTGCCTGTCCGGCCGCCCTGTCCAGTCGGTCGAGCGTTCAGCGTCGTGCGGACTGCGGTGTCCAGTACCGTGCCGTGTCCAGTGCCGCTTCCAACCCCGCGGCAGGTCTGTTCGGCAAGGTGTCCACTGTTCAGTAGTCAACCCAGCTGCAGCGGCAAGTCTGTCCAATATCCACTTATCCAGATGTCCGTGAAGTTGGCGACGTCGCCAGCGACTTTTCCAGCGACGAGCACCGATTTTAGCCAAAACCTCGTCCAAGGTCAATTGGACCATGAGGATCACGAAAATCGAACCCATTCACCCCTAAACCTTGACCTTCAAGGTCAAATTCAAGGTCAAAGGACGGGGAACTGAAAAAGTGCCACTAAATATTGTCCGATTTTCAAAATTTTGGCACCAAAATGTAGCGCGTGCTAAGTTCTAGCCGCACATCGAAAACCATTTTCATCAAGGTCACACTTCAAGGTCAAATTCAAGGTCAAAGGACGGGGAACTGAAAAAGTGCCACTAAATATTGTCCGATATTCAAAATTTTGGCACCAAAATGTAGCGCGTGCAAAGTTCTAGCCGCACATCGAAAACCATTTTCATCAAGGTCAAACTTCAAGGTCAAATTCAAGGTCAAAGGACGGGGAACTGAAAAAGTGCCACTAAATATTGTCCGATCTTCAAAATTTTGGCACCAAAATGTAGCGCGTGCAAAGTTCTAGCCGCACATCGAAAACCATTTTCATCAAGGTCAAACTTCAAGGTCAAATTCAAGGTCAAAGAACGGGGAACTTTAAAAATGCTACGTCACCAGCGACTTTTCCAGCGACGAGCACCGATTTTAGCCAAAACCTCGTCCAAGGTCAATTGGACCATGAGGATCACGAAAATCGAACCCATTCACCCATAAACCTTGACCTTCAAGGTCAAATTCAAGGTCAAAGGACGGGGAACTGAAAAAGTGCCACTAAATATTGTCCGATTTTCAAAATTTTTGCACCAAAATGTAGCGCGTGCAAAGTTCTACCCGCACATCGAAAACCATTTTCATCAAGGTCAAACTTCAAGGTCAAATTCAAGGTCAAAGGACGGGGAACTGAAAAAGTGCCACTAAATATTGTCCGATCTTCAAAATTTTGGCACCAAAATGTAGCGCGTGCAAAGTTCTAGCCGCACATCGAAAACCATTTTCATTAAGGTCAAACTTCAAGGTCAAATTCAAGGTCAAAGAACGGGGAACTTTAAAAATGCTACGTCACCAGCGACTTTTCCAGCGACGAGCACCGATTTTAGCCAAAACCTCGTCCAAGGTCAATTGGACCATGAGAATCACGAAAATCGAACCCATTCACCCCTAAACCTTGACCTTCAAGGTCAAATTCAAGGTCAAAGGACGGGGAACTCAAAAAGTGCCACTAAATATTGTCCGATTTTCAAAATTTTGGCACCAAAATGTAGCGCGTGCAAAATTCTAGCCGCACATTGAAAACCATTTTCATCAAGGTCAAACTTCAAGGTCAAATTCAAGGTCAAAGGACGGGGAACTGAAAAAGTGCCACTAAATATTGTCCGATTTTCAAAATTTTGGCACCAAAATGTAGCGCGTGCTAAGTTCTAGCCGCACATCGAAAACCATTTTCATCAAGGTCAAACTTCAAGGTCAAATTCAAGGTCAAAGGACGGGGAACTGAAAAAGTGCCACTAAATATTGTCCGATATTCAAAATTTTGGCACCAAAATGTAGCGCGTGCAAAGTTCTAGCCGCACATCGAAAACCATTTTCATCAAGGTCAAACTTCAAGGTCAAATTCAAGGTCAAAGGACGGGGAACTGAAAAAGTGCCACTAAATATTGTCCGATTTTCAAAATTTTGGCACCAAAATGTAGCGCGTGCAAAGTTCTAGCCGCACATCGAAAACCATTTTCATCAAGGTCAAACTTCAAGGTCAAATTCAAGGTCAAAGGACGGGGAACTGAAAAAGTGCCACTAAATATTGTCCGATATTCAAAATTTTGGCACCAAAATGTAGCGCGTGCAAAGTTCTAGCCGCACATCGAAAACCATTTTCATCAAGGTCAAACTTCAAGGTCAAATTCAAGGTCAAAGGACGGGGAACTGAAAAAGTGCCACTAAATATTGTCCGATCTTCAAAATTTTGGCACTAAAATGTAGCGCGTGCAAAGTTCTAGCCGCACATTGAAAACCATTTTCATCAAGGTCAAACTTCAAGGTCAAATTCAAGGTCAAAGGACGGGGAACTGAAAAAGTGCCACTAAATAGGTATTGTCCGATTTTCAAAATTTTGGCACCAAAATGTAGCGCGTGCAAAGTTCTAGCCGCACATCGAAAACCATTTTCATCAAGGTCAAACTTCAAGGTCAAATTCAAGGTCAAAGGACGGGGAACTGAAAAGGTGCCACTAAATATTGTCCGATCTTCAAAATTTTGGCACCAAAATGTAGCGCGTGCAAAGTTCTAGCCGCACATCGAAAACCATTTTCATCAAGGTCAAACTTCACGGTCAAATTCAAGGTCAAAGAACGGGGAACTTTAAAAATGCTACGTCACCAGCGACTTTTCCAGCGACGAGCACCGATTTTAGCCAAAACCTCGTCCAAGGTCAATTGGACCATGAGGATCACGAAAATCGAACCCATTCACCCCTAAACCTTGACCTTCAAGGTCAAATTCAAGGTTAAAGGACGGGGAACTGAAAAAGTGCCACTAAATATTGTCCGATATTCAAAATTTTGGCACCAAAATGTAGCGCGTGCAAAGTTCTAGCCGCACATCGAAAACCATTTTCATCAAGGTCAAACTTCAAGGTCAAATTCAAGGTCAAAGGACGGGGAACTGAAAAAGTGCCACTAGATATTGTCCGATCTTCAAAATTTTGGCACCAAAATGTAGCGCGTGCAAAGTTCTAGCCGCACATCGAAAACCATTTTCATCAAGGTCAAACTTCAAGGTCAAATTCAAGGTCAAAGGACGGGGAACTGAAAAAGTGCCACTAAATATTGTCCGATCTTCAAAATTTTGGCACCAAAATGTAGCGCGTGCAAAGTTCTAGCCGCATATCGAAAACCATTTTCATCAAGGTCAAACTTCAAGGTCAAATTCAAGGTCAAAGGACAGGGAACTGAAAATTTTTGAGCTTGAATTTGACCTTGAAGTTTGACCTTGATGAAAATGGTTTTCGATGTGCGGCTAGAACTTTGCACGCGCTACATTTTGGTGCCAAAATTTTGAAAATCGGACAATATTTAGTGGCACTTTTTCAGTTCCCCGTCCTTTGACCTTGAATTTGACTTTGAAGTTTGACCTTGATGAAAATGGTTTTCGATGTGCGGCTAGAACTTTGCACGCGCTACATTTTGGTGCCAAAATTTTGAAAATCGGACAATATTCAGTGGCACTTTTTCAGTTCCCCGTCCTTTGACCTTGAATTTGACCTTGAAGTTTGACCTTGATGAAAATGGTTTTCGATGTGCGGCTAGAACTTTGCACGCGCTACATTTTGGTGCCAAAATTTTGAAAATCGGACAATATTTAGTGGCACTTTTTCAGTTCCCCGTCCTTTGACCTTGTATTTGACCTTGAAGTTTGACCTTGATGAAAATGGTTTTCGATGTGCGGCTAGAACTTTGCACGCGTTACATTTTGGTGCCAAAA
This sequence comes from Amphibalanus amphitrite, assembly GCF_019059575.1. Taxonomy (NCBI): domain Eukaryota; kingdom Metazoa; phylum Arthropoda; class Thecostraca; order Balanomorpha; family Balanidae; genus Amphibalanus; species Amphibalanus amphitrite. The sequence goes on along the minus strand of NW_024882658.1, from coordinate 179,758 downwards.
TTTTGAAGATCGGACAATATTTAGTGGCACTTTTTCAGTTCCCCGTCCTTTAACCTTGAATTTGACCTTGAACTTTGACCTTGATGAAAATGGTTTTCGTTGTGCGGCTAGAACTTTGCACGCGTTACATTTTGGTGCCAAAATTTTGAAGATCAGACAATATCTAGTGGCACTTTTTCAGTTCCCCGTCCTTTGATCTTGAATTTGACCTTGAAGTTTGACCTTGATGAAAATGGTTTTCGATGTGCGGCTAGAACTTTGCACGCGCTACATTTTGGTGCCAAAATTTTGAAGATCGGACAATATCCAGTGGCACTTTTTCAGTTCCCCGTCCTTTGACCTTGAATTTGACCTTGAAGTTTGACCTTGATGAAAATGGTTTTCGATGTGCGGCTAGAACTTTGCACGCGCTACATTTTGGTGCCAAAATTTTGAAAATCGGACAATATTTAGTGGTACTTTTTCAGTTCCCCGTCCTTTGACCTTGAATTTGACCTTGAAGTTTGACCTTGATGAAAATGGTTTTCGATGTGCGGCTAGAACTTTGCACGCGCTACATTTTGGTGCCAAAATTTTGAAGATCGGACAATATCTAGTGGCACTTTTTCAGTTCCCCGTCCTTTGACCTTGAATTTGACCTTGAAGTTTGACCTTGATGAAAATGGTTTTCGATGTGCGGCTAGAACTTTGCACGCGTTACATTTTGGTGCCAAAATTTTGAAGATCGGACAATATTTAGTGGCACTTTTTCAGTTCCCCGTCATTTGACCTTGAATTTGACCTTGAAGTTTGACTTTGATGAAAATGGTTTTCGATGTGCGGCTAGAACTTTGCACGCGCTACATTTTGGTGCCAAAATTTTGAAAATCGGACGATATTTAGTGGCACTTTTTCAGTTCCCCGTCCTTTGACCTTGAATTTGACCTTGAAGGTCAAGGTTTAGGGGTGAATGGGTTCGATTTTCGTGATCCCCATGGTCCAATTGATCTTAGACGAAGTTTTGGCTAAAATCGGTGCTCGTCGCTGGAAAAGTCGCTGGTGACGTAGCATTTTTAAAGTTCCCCGTTCTTTGACCTTGAATTTGACCTTGAAGTTTGACCTTGATGAAAATAGTTTTCGATGTGCGGCTAGAACTTTGCACGCGCTACATTTTGGTGCCAAAATTTTGAAGATCGGACAATATTTAGTGGCACTTTTTCAGTTCCCCGTCCTTTGACCTTGAATTTGACCTTGAAGTTTGACCTTGATAAAAATGGTTTTCGATGTGCGGCTAGAACTTTGCACGCGCTACATTTTGGTGCCAAAATTTTGAAGATCGGACAATATTTAGTGGCTCTTTTCAGTTCCCCGTCCTTTGACCTGAATTTGACCTTGAAGTTTGACCTTGATGAAAATGGTTTTCGATGTGCGGCTAGAACTTTGCACGCGCTACATTTTGGTGCCAAAATTTTGAAGATCGGACAATATTTAGTGGCTCTTTTCAGTTCCCCGTCCTTTGACCTTGAATTTGACCTTGAAGTTTGACCTTGATGAAAATGGTTTTCGATGTGCGGCTAGAACTTTGCACGCGCTACATTTTGGTGCCAAAATTTTGAAGATCGGACAATATCTAGTGGCACTTTTTCAGTTCCCCGTCCTTTGACCTTGAATTTGACCTTGAAGTTTGACCTTGATGAAAATGGTTTTCGATGTGCGGCTAGAACTTTGCACGCGCTACATTTTGGTGCCAAAATTTTGAAAATCGGACAATATCTAGTGGCACTTTTTCAGTTCCCCGTCCTTTGACCTTGAATTTGACCTTGAAGGTCAAGGTTTAGGGGTGAATGGGTTCGATTTTCGTGATCCCCATGGTCCAATTGATCTTAGACGAAGTTTTGGCTAAAATCGGTGCTCGTCGCTGGAAAAGTCGCTGGTGACGTAGCATTTTTAAAGTTCCCAGTTCTTTGACCTTGAATTTGACCTTGAAGTTTGACCTTGATGAAAATAGTTTTCGATGTGCGGCTAGAACTTTGCACGCGCTACATTTTGGTGCCAAAATTTTGAAGATCGGACAATATTTAGTGGCACTTTTTCAGTTCCCCGTCCTTTGACCTTGAATTTGACCTTGAAGTTTGACCTTGATAAAAATGGTTTTCGATGTGCGGCTAGAACTTTGCACGCGCTACATTTTGGTGCCAAAATTTTGAAGATCGGACAATATTTAGTGGCTCTTTTCAGTTCCCCGTCCTTTGACCTGAATTTGACCTTGAAGTTTGACCTTGATGAAAATGGTTTTCGATGTGCGGCTAGAACTTTGCACGCGCTACATTTTGGTGCCAAAATTTTGAAGATCGGACAATATTTAGTGGCTCTTTTCAGTTCCCCGTCCTTTGACCTTGAATTTGACCTTGAAGTTTGACCTTGATGAAAATGGTTTTCGATGTGCGGCTAGAACTTTGCACGCGCTACATTTTGGTGCCAAAATTTTGAAGATCGGACAATATCTAGTGGCACTTTTTCAGTTCCCCGTCCTTTGACCTTGAATTTGACCTTGAAGTTTGACCTTGATGAAAATGGTTTTCGATGTGCGGCTAGAACTTTGCACGCGCTACATTTTGGTGCCAAAATTTTGAAAATCGGACAATATCTAGTGGCACTTTTTCAGTTCCCCGTCCTTTGACCTTGAATTTGACCTTGAAGTTTGACCTTGATAAAAATGGTTTTCGATGTGCGGCTAGAACTTTGCACGCACTACATTTTGGTGCCAAAATTTTGAAGATCGGACAATATTTAGTGGCACTTTTTCAGTTCCCCGTCCTTTGACCTTGAATTTGACCTTGAAGTTTGACCTTGATGAAAATGGTTTTCGATGTGCGGCTAGAACTTTGCACGCGCTACATTTTGGTGCCAAAATTTTGAAAATCGGACAATATTTAGTGGCACTTTTTCAGTTCCCCGTCCTTTGACCTTGAATTTGACCTTGAAGTTTGACCTTGATGAAAATGGTTTTCGATGTGCGGCTAGAACTTTGCACGTGCTACATTTTGGTGCCAAAATTTTGAAAATCGGACAATATTTAGTGGCACTTTTTCAGTTCCCCGTCCTTTGACCTTGAATTTGACCTTGAAGGTCAAGGTTTATGGGTGAATGGGTTCGATTTTCGTGATCCTCATGGTCCAATTGACCTTGGACGAGGTTTTGGCTAAAATCGGTGCTCGTCGCTGGAAAAGTCGCTGGTGACGTAGCATTTTTAAAGTTCCCCGTTCTTTGACCTTGAATTTGACCTTGAAGTTTGACCTTGATGAAAATGGTTTTCGATGTGCGGCTAGAACTTTGCACGCGCTACATTTTGGTGCCAAAATTTTGAAGATCCGACAATATCTAGTTGCACTTTTTCAGTTCCCCGTCCTTTGACCTTGAATTTGACCTTGAAGTTTGACCTTGATGAAAATGGGTTTCGATGTGCGGCTAGAACTTTGCACGCGCTACATTTTGGTGCCAAAATTTTGAAAATCGGACAATATCTAGTAGCACTTTTTCAGTTCCCCGTCCTTTGACCTTGAATTTGACCTTGAAGTTTGACCTTGATGAAAATGGTTTTCGATGTGCGGCTAGAACTTTGCACGCGCTACATTTTGGTGCCAAAATTTTGAAAATCGGACAATATTTAGTGGCACTTTTTCAGTTCCCCGTCCTTTGACCTTGAATTTGACCTTGAAGTTTGACCTTGATAAAAATGGTTTTCGATGTGCGGCTAGAACTTTGCACGCGCTACATTTTGGTGCCAAGATTTTGAAGATCGGACAATATCTAGTGGCACTTTTTCAGTTCCCCGTCATTTGACCTTTAATTTGACCTTGAAGTTTGACCTTGATGAAAATGGTTTTCGATGTGCGGCTAGACCTTTGCACGCGCTACATTTTGGTGCCAAAATTTTGAAGATCGGACAATATCTAGTGGCACTTTTTCAGTTCCCCGTCATTTGACCTTGAATTTGACCTTGAAGTTTGACCTTGATGAAAATGGTTTTCGATGTGCGGCTAGAACTTTGCACGCGCTACATTTTGGTGCCAAAATTTTGAAGATCGGACAATATCTAGTGGCACTTTTTCAGTTCCCCGTCCTTTGACCTTGAATTTGACCTTGAAGTTTGACCTTGATGAAAATGGTTTTCGATGTGCGGCTAGAACTTTGCATGCGCTACATTTTGGTGCCAAAATTTTGAAGATCGGACAATATTTAGTGGCACTTTTTCAGTTCCCCGTCCTTTGACCTTGAATTTGACCTTGAAGGTCAAGGTTTAGGGGTGAATGGGTTCGATTTTCGTGATCCTCATGGTCCAATTGACCTTGGACGAGGTTTTGGCTAAAATCGGTGCTCGTCGCTGGAAAAGTCGCTGGCGACGTCGCCAACTTCACGGACATCTTATCCAGGCTGTCCAGTGCGCGTATTTACAAATTGCAACCGAGCTCCGCCGTAGGGTATTTTATTTCCGCCGTAGTGTATTTCACTTAGGGGATTTTCTACCATACATCTGCCTGAGCTTAGGGTAATTACAATTTGTCGGCGACGTTCGAAAATGATGCACCTTTTTTCGCAGTATAGGATATCGCATATGCATATTTCTGCCTTTTTGGGTGCGCTTTATCGGTTTTTTCGTGAGTAACTCGCGTAAAAACCGTCCGATCGCGACGAAACTTTCAATACCCCCGATTTTATCATTTTTACACCTACCCTGAAAATTTCATGACCCTGACCCAAATGACCTTTGACCTGTGACCTATTTCTCGAGACCATGTTTGGCCCGAATCGCGATTCGGCGTATGTCGGCTCGCATTAGCCGCGCGGTTGCAGTTTTCACGTGGTTTCAAGCGTTGAAACATGTGATATGATGCTGGTCCCATGCATTAGGGTGGGTGTCAAAGTCACCTGAAGGTCAGGTCAGCTCAATGACCTTTGATGACCTCGGTTCACTTTTTCGAGTTTTACATGTTTCTAGGCTAGTTTTTGGAGCTGATTTCGAATTTAGCAACCATTTGAACATCACAGCGGGTGTAACGAAATTATCCAGACACCTTTCTTCCCGCTGTAAAAGCAAAACAATCTGGTACTTTTTCTTTTAACTGAGCTTGTAGTCACCTTTCATAAAAACACAGTTTACTCACCTCGTTGGTTTCTGCATATCTTTGGAGTGGTTTCAAAGGACAGTCAGAGAGGAAATGAGGAACCCACACAGTGGCGAATGTTCTGGAGCATTTCAGCCAATGGATTCTCCAGCACACTGGCTTTGATGCGGACCAACGCCGTCTAGACCTGTGCCTGCGGTTGAGCAGTGCTTATGGCGGGTGGCTCTTCATACACCTCCTGCTGAACAAGAGCCCACAGGTTTTCGATTGAATTGGGATCGCGACTTTTTCCAAGTCATAAGCGTTAGCCCAGAATGATTGAAGGTTCTATCGGCATCACTTCCCGTTCTTTTAGGGACTTTTAAGTAGCGCGCCGCCACGCATGAAGACAGCGTGGCTTGAATCAGGCATCAGTGCGCGTTCAGAAACCGTGCCCTCCTATGCCGTCTGGTTGAGCGCCTCCAATCATGCTCCACCACCTTCCCTGGAAAAGCTCCACCCTTGCCTATGGGTCAAAATATAAGGGACAAAAACACAAAACAAGACAGATAAAAACAAAGCAAAATTAACTCATAACCTTATGAAATTCAGGCTGGAGCAAAAACATAGCTAATAGGTTATGTCAAATTAGAATGAAAGATTAAAATCAACCTGACCAGGCCTTACGGTCCGACCGGGTCCTAACCACCTTACTTCGCCTAACTTGACCCAGTTCAACCTAGCCTACCACAACACGTCCTGCAGAGTGCAGAGGTACCTTCCTGGAAAAATGACGCCCAGGGAGATGACTGTCCAACTTATTGAAATACTACCATGATTGCTTGTCAAAATGTGTGTCATCATGCTCTTGTTTGACAAGTGATGTATAATAAATGTGATATTCAATAATTACTCTTGACTGTTGACTGTTGAGTTATCAAAATATTCAAATAATCAGGGTACAATCCTGTGCTTTGCATAGTGCACACTTATCATGTTGTTTTTGTGTAGGCCCTCTGCACATTGTTGTGTGCACTGCTATGTGCACCTAAGTAAAAAAGTGACTGGTGGTACATGACAAAAGGTTGAGCAACTGTGAAGTTCATGCCCTTGGTCTTGCTGGTGCCAAATGCCTATAGCTAGGATCAGTGAGGGTTGTAGACATGCTACATACATTGTGCATTGAAGATATTGGCACAAAGTTCATCCGTTATTACTATGCTTAACACCTAATGCAAGAAGCGACATAAATGCCCAGATGATAAAGCTCTCTGGTCAACATCACACAAATTTATTGACATACTTTGCAGGTACATATTTACATTCATGGCAAATACTTTCGATTTGATTCAGAAACTAGTTGCTAGTAAGCTTGCATTTTTGTAGGCACAACAACGACCATATATTAAATCATAAAATACCTTCTCATGGCATTCATCAATACCTTTCTACCGAACAAGTACCTTATACCTAGCTTCCATGCAATGATTCTAAAATTTGTCCGCAATCCATCTATATCTCAACTGACACAATGAATTTCAAATACCCTAACAAAACCTATAACTGTACATAAGAAGAATGCAATACTACAAGAATTGTGAATTTCTGAAGTTATTCTCACATGCTGAATGTTGAAACTCTACTTTTGTCGTCCATTTCCATGTTTGATTGAGCCATCATATAGAACTGTTTCCGTTCTACAGTCACAAGCTTTCCCACAAATCTTGAATTTTTACACATCATCTTGAACCATGCTCCAGTCTTTCCAACAAAGCAATTTTGATTTGTTGCAACAGCTTCAGATCATGATATGCTTGAGGTTTGTCACACCCGTTACACCATTTGTCAGACAAATCTCTACAAAATGTGTATCAATTCCCAAACAAAGTAATTGACCATATCAGTATTTGCAGTTTCCACACAATGTTTCATAATACTATTCTATGTTTATAATAAAGAAACTCAAATAATCCACAAATTGTTATTGAAACACTCCCACTTCAAGAATTCACAGCAATAACAGTACAAGTTCAGAAGCAAACAAACATTGCGCCACATTTCGTATGAAACGCGCCATCGCCCTGAAGTTTCTACCACAGACGGTAGTTCAACCGCAGCCGTAGTGCGAAAACCCCTGCCCACCTTACCCCACGGCGGAGCTCGGTTGCAATTTGTAAATACGCGTCCAGTGCCGCTGCCGGCCGTCCACGAACCACTGTTCAGTCTGTCTAGACTGTCCGGTACCGTGTTCGCACTGTCCAGTGCCTTGGCCGGTCGGTCCACTGTCCAGTCTGTCCAGACTGTCCAGACAGTCCATTGCCGTGTCCGTCCATACGACTGTCCAGTGCAGCGCCGCGGCAGGTCCGTCCGGCGTCACCGATCCTGACGTCACGCGGTGACCGTCCCCGTGCCGAGGAGGCGCCGCCAATCCAGTAATCCAGCCCCACCGGCCGTCGGCCAGCCAAATAAACGGCCAGTGCAGCCGCGAAGGCCGCCGCGAGGGGCGTCGGGCCGGCGCCGGCGCTCAGGGGCAGCGCTAGTGGCCGCCGCGGCCGGCGCGAGTGCGGTGTGGACCTGGGGTACGCCCGCGGTACAGGAGGTACTCGAACATGCAGACAGTTCCGGAGACGGCGCGTGGTACGGTGAGTGACGTAGGGGGTGGGGGGTGGAGTGGGGGGAGGGGTCACACAGCTGCTACGCGATCTTTTCTTACATAAGATTTTACCTGCCTGAGACATGGGCAGAAGCTGATGCAACTGCAAACGTTGCAACATGCTGTTTATGGGGCAGTCGGGGCGACCCGAGGTTTGAATTTATTTATCTTTCTGAGCTTGCATACCTAGTTAGGTACGTGATATATTCACGAACATATATTCAAGCAAGTAGGCCGCACATTAGTTTGAGTTCCATCAGTATCCTCAGCAAGTTTTTAACGCTCCAGTCCAGTTGCCATAGTTTTTTTTTTTTTGCCGTAGAGGATGAATCCAATCCAATGCACTGAAGGATTTATAGCGAAGTATTTTGCTAATGTGTGCCGTCAATCATTATACGAAATTTGGAAGCGATCAGAATAAATATGACAGTGCCATCAATAACAATTCCCAGGGAGTCTACCTTATACATCTACATCGACTTATACCATCTATCGCCCAGCACGTGTCGAAATGAATCTTTTACGCCGCTATCTAAGAATATCAGCGATCAGAAGACCTTCGTTTGGTGTTCAATGCACCTCCGCAGCCGGCCCCTTGTTAAACCGTTTAGCGTGCTCAACCATGGGTTGAGTATATCATGTCCAGGTTGCGCTGATCAGTTTATTGATTCAGGCAGGGTGCTACTTACATAGGTGGGTATTGAAGATGCAGCGTGCCATGGATGGTGCCGGGAGAACACGGTCTAACAGCTGGGACCTGCAGATATTGCTGCGACTGACGCCCCAACAGCTGTGCTATACCACTGCACCTATCGCTGTTGATGCTATGCAGGTGCATCGAGTCCTCACTGAAAATTCACGCATTACAATACAGCACAGCACGCACCAATTGAGCCGGTGCATCGTGTGTTGCATACTGCATACAGAGTAGCAAATAGGTAAGTAGAGCTAGAGTCCGGACTCACGAGGCTGAAAATTTTAGGATGAATTAAAAGTTGGTTTGGGTTTAGAAATTATTGTGACAAAGGACAATCTCCCTGCCAGTTTGCATGCTTTTAAAACAATATGTTCCGCAATTTTCAAATCGTCTCATTTCGGTGCTGGGACGGCAGCGTCCGTTCCTATCCGTCTGCTCATCGTCCGCTCATAAGTTCTCGTATCTTCTCTGGTGCTACAGAATAATTATTGTGTGCTATACCTACGGGGCTCCATTTTTGCTTTAAAGGGACCCTCCCACCTTAACATTAGATTTGAGTTGAGATAGCCAAAATGGGGTCCCTGGCTCACAATTACCGGTTTCGGCACTCAACATCGAGAAATGCCTTAAATCGGAAATATTGAATTTCAAAATTGCAGCATTTTGATTCAGAGGGGCTAATGCATTGGAATACCCCTCTGAATGTGTGACGTCAGTGCAGATATCTAACGATTTTTAAATGTTTGACTAAAACGTTTTGTAGCACGCGGTGGTATTTGCTGCTTTGCGCGCAATAAATGCCGCACTTTCAAATAAAGTCGCTAGGAACAGCGGAGATCCCAAAAAGTAAACAAAGGTAAAAGTCTAATATCTTGAAAACCGGTGAATATTTTTCGATGAAATTTGGTAGATATTGCTTTTCGCTCTTTATGAACCGAGCGACATCACTTTCATGCCAATTCATTAACTTTTTTGAAGGTGGGAGGGTCCCTTTAACACAAATGTCCCTTTTTGCACTTTGCAGATTGCAGAGGTGTGCTCGAGTTGACTTCGCCTTGAACTTTGAAGACATCTGGGGCCTCGAAAAAACGTCCAGTGTAGGTGTATAAATAAGCAACGCCGAAGGTCACCATCCGGTCGCACAAACATCAACATTCCCCCGAGCATAGCCGAGTTCCTCCAGGCTCCAATGTAGCAGTGCTTCGCAGTTCGCTGTATGGAGAGCATATTCGTTTTGCCAGCTTGATAATACTAAACTAACCCGCAATGGCACCTAGAGATGTAATGTTGATGATCACATGCAACAACGGCGATCGCAAGCATGCAAGTCGCCAGAAAGGTGCGTAAAATCAAGACCGAAAGGTGAAAACTCCCCACTCTTCTTGGCATAAGGCGGTTGATAATATCTTCTTCAACGTTTATGTTGAGATGACAATAAACGGACCACACAACTTTAGCGCTCACGATTTCGAACCGGGTCGGGCGGGTGGTGGTGGTTAAAACATTTGGAATATCCTTAGGTACGATATTTTTTATGTTTCGGATGATCTGCGACGTCAAAATATGTTCCTCCTACCAGCCACAACAGAAACTTCAGCCACCGGATCACCCAGCTGATTCGGCACTACTGAAGGAGCGGCTCAGCGGTCGGACCGTCCACCAACCGCTACATCAGCTGAGACCCTATACACCAGATCAGCACTATTCCACCTACAGCCCGGATATGCCCCGGCTGTGGGCTAGTATTGCACATAGCCGGGGTTCGGAGTAGAAACCGGAGCCGTCTCCGGCGGCGGACAGGCACAGTGTAGAGGCCCAGTGTAGGCACAGTTGGTGCCGACTGCCGGTCATAGGGAGACGATGCGAGAGCTAGGGGAAAGTGGGGTAAGACGGTCAGGGTAGGTAAGACGGGCACCCCTTCTGCAGACCAAACCAATAGCGCTACGAGCAAGAAAAGTTAGGACCAGAATTGCCTTTCCCACTACACACCACCATTCAAGTCTGGTGAATTTGTGTTCAGTCGATAATCTTTTATTTTGATTTCTTTAAAACACTCATTTCATTGAAAACATCCATAATGTATTGTGCAAGCTTTTGTGTACAGCACTATAGAGTTAAAAACTCGCAATCACTTGTGGTACACTCATATGCCAACAGTGTTCATTTACGGCGGATTTGCTTTGTCTGCATCAAATTGTCCACAGCGAAAAATCGTGCTGAACTTCTGACATTGAGTTTGGGGTAAGACGGGCAACTATGAACCCAATGGGTCTGTAATGGTGAAAATATTTTTGTTGCTGTAGGAAAAAAGAAGCATTTCTAATAAGAATATGTTCGATTCCGATACTCACAGACATGTTAGCAATATTCCTTCGGCACAGTTTATTCTCGAATAATGAATGTGAAAAACGGTTCTACATGGCTTCTGAACTAGGGCCTATATAGGAGCATACGCCTTCTGCACGAATCTCGTATACTGCCATTTCCGAAGCACTTGAGACCAACGAGCGACTGTATAAATGCGGCTAATCTCGGGCATTTGTTGCGAGCTGCGCTGATCGGTGAAAGAAGCTGGCCGTCTTGCCCTACCCATGTGACCGTCTTACCCCATGGGGTGGGGTAAGACGGGTTTTTGCAAGGTTTTGCAAAAATAGCTGCAGTTTATTTGTTGAATCAGGTCTAAGTCTCATCTTCTGGCAAATGAAAGTAAAATGTCTGAAAAAGGTTTTCACCCAGTTTCCCGTTTCTATGATGTTTCTAACCGGCCGAAAAATGGCTCCAAAGTTAAGGTGCCCGTCTTACCCCACTTTCCCCTATGTCCGCAGAATCTTGCGCAGAATTAAAGACCGAAAGGTGGTTTTTATAGCTAGCTATCGAAATCAAAACACTGGGAGTGCACAACCCGTCTGTAGCCTCAAACCCGTCTAAAGCCGAGAATTCAACAATGGGCGGAAAATGCAAGAAAAGATTCACTCAGAAGTAAAGATCATGGCGTGTGCGTGTATGATTAGACACTACTCAGCTTCTGAGATTAAATTGATCGCCGTATGTCTCTAAGATCAATGCCGATCTCCGAGATCGATGCTGGGATGTAATGGAGCATGTCCCTGCTGGGGACTGTTTACCGAAGCGGCACACGGGTGCTGGAACCGGTCCCGAGGTATACCGTCTGCACAGTGCACGGCTGAGATAACGGTCCCGCCCGCCGACTCATGCTGCACTGGACAGGAGGGCAGGCCAGTCACGGCCAGGGGCCCGGTCGGCCAGACCCAGACCAGACCAGGCACGGTCCGATAGCCAGGATAGATCAGAGAGCAGACCCGGTCACAACCAGCGGAGCAGGGGCAGGCTCGGATTACAGTCATGGGAAGCAGAGCAGGGACGGTCAGGCGTCTGGGTAAACCAAACACATGGTCTCAGCAACGGTCGAAAAGTCGTAGATCCCAATTTCACCAAGTAAACTAGGTTTTGGCATAGGTACACGTTTTTACCTTAATATATCCAGTTAGGTACCTGTCCTATACCTATTACCTACGAGCATACTCAAGTGTAGGACGAGTTATAATGCAACGTCACCATTCCGCGAGTAAATGTTATACCCATAGATATGTTATACCTACACTAAATGGAGACTGAACGGACAATGGGAGCATGACGCCGAATCGCGTGACCTACGTGCGACCATGTCAGGGGAGCCGGCCGCGCCGCATAAGCAGTAAGCAGCCCTTGTCCGGCACAAGGTCGACTGCTTTCAGCACCAAGGGCGAAGGAAATCAGCAAACGGTGCAGTTCGATTGGCTGGCCGAGGCGTCGATTTTGAAGTCAAATGCCGGAGGAATATGTAATTTGCAGTGAACAGCTGATCGTACAAGACCAACTGTTTCGGATAGGTATAGGTAGCCTCCTCTAAGGATTTTTCACTGGGTGGGCAAAATTGTCGCCACTTCCCCGCCCAAGGGCGGATCCAGCCACTTGTTTTGGGGTTCAACCAATTTCAAAACCTGTTACCGGGGGGGGGGGGGTGCGGGGATGAGAAGAAATAAGCTGTGCCATTATTGGAAATAAAATGATAGTTAACGTTTGTCGTATGTTTTATGGTTAGCGATGCTCGAGCGATTCGTTCCAGATTACATGTACAGCCCTCAGCAGACTGCGTGGTAGGTATTCTTTTTCCGACAAAACTGATTATAATTCAAAAGTCATGTTATCAGTCGGTCGAAGCTCACTGCAAATAGATGCGCCATGCTCCACTCCTTCGATAGGGCCTATCAATAAACAAAGCATACCTACGCCTTGTGTGGCAACAAAATGTTTAATAGGGTGTGTCACTAATCGCAATGCAAGGTGCTCCATCAATTTTATTGTGCCCCACTCATGTGGAAATGGCGTGGCATTGTTAATTTCCCGCAAATTTTAACCCCCAGGCGGCGCCGAGCGAGAGAAGTTTACCCTATCTCACAACATAGGCGACCCTAGCGCCCCTGGCGGCTGTTTGCGAAACTAACAGGCCGCTGACTGTATGGGCTTATCCCTGCTCTCTGTAAGCGCGTCTAGGGACAAATAATAGTATGGGCAGATTGCAGAGAGTGCAAGCTAATGACGAATACCTATAATGAATACAATATATTGTCACAGGGGCCCAGGAACATTCCTCAAGTTGGGGTGCAAGCCCAAAATACCTGACATGACGCATATGAAATAGTAGCGTAGTCAGGGGGTCCCAGGAGGCACGTGCCCTCTAGTCCCCCCCCCCTATCGCATTCAGAGGACCCCTCGGGTCGGAGGGGCTCTGTGGCACCAGTTTACCGCTCAGGGTCTATGCTGGCCATATTTCGATTCAGAAAGAATAGGGCTCGTAACAGCACCTCGTGAGTCCAAAGAAGCCTCACTAAATTGTCCATGAGGGTTACACGCCGGCTTCTGAAGGCTACTGGCGGCCTCTGAGGGCCCTTTACCGGCCTCTTATGGCCGCTAGCGTGCCTCTGAGAGTGCTTGCCGGCCCCCAAGAGGGGCCATATCTAGGGCCTTACGCCAACCTGTAATCAGTAATGGCCTCACACCAATGTCTCTGACGGCCCCATTACGACGACTGTGAGACTGAGGGCCCTCACTGGTGCTTCTGAGAGCCCACCCGGCCATAAAGGGCCCTGCGGCACCAACTGACCTCTGAGGGTCCACGCTGACTATATTTCAACTGAGAAAGACCTCACAGGTCTCGTAAGAGCACCTCATGAATCCCTAAGTAGCCACACTAAGATCTCCGTCAGAGTCTACGCCGGCTTCTGAGGATCCCATAACGGAGACTGTGAGGGCCCTCAGCAGGGCCTCTGAGGGTTCACAACCAGCACCTCTGAGAGCCCCACACCAGTGGTTCTAAGGGCCCATAAGGACACCACTGAGGGTCCCCCAAGCCAGTGCCACACCATTTATGCAACCCTATATTGGTGGCTCTGAGGTACCTACACCTGCGCCTGTGAGGGTTCGGCAAAAGCATATCTGACGGCCACCTACCTGCAACTCTGAGGGCCCTACACTGGAGACTGAGGGCCGCACTGGCGTCTCAGAGTACCTTGTCGGTATCTAAGGACCCCACAGGGCTTCTGAAAATGCCGCCGGCCTCTGTGGGCCCCTTGCCGGTCTGAGGTCCCCCTCCCCGGTCGTTGAGGGCCCCCCTGCCGACTTTTAAAGGGTTCGCACCAGCAGCTCTAAGGGCCACACACCCACATGTAACGGACCCACACCAGTGTCTCTGAGGGTCCACAACGGCGTCTGTATTCTGTGAGGACCCTCACCGGCGCTTATGAGGGATTGACACTAGCACCTCTGAGGGGCCACACGGGCGTCTGTGAGGACCCCACACCAGTGCCTCTAAAGGCCCTTAATTGGAGGCTCTGAAGGCCCTGCATCGGTGATACTGAGGGTCCTACCAAAGGCACAACACAAGCCATTAGTCTCCTTCTGAGTCCCACACGCCGCCCTCCCACCATAGGCGGCGGAACGGGGAGGGCACCGGGGCACCGTTCCCCCTCTGATTTGGGCATTTTAACATTAGCCCTATGGGCGTTGCATGGAAAGAATGGGACCAAAAGTCGGCAGTGTCCCCCCCCCCCTCCACTTAATTGAAGGTGTTCCGCCGCTACTGCCTCCCACCGGAGCGAGTAAACCTGTATCAATCAATGACTTTACCACCGTTGTACGTCATAATGTTCTCATCACGCCAAATCAAATACCATCCGGAACCAAAATGGTCCAGTATAAAATCTGACGTACCAAAGTTATGATCAAGTTCATATAAAATCAAAGTGGGATGACAATAGCAGGTGTTCTTAAATCGATGCCGAATCAGCAGAAACCATTCACATGCAAGAGAAATACCTTGTGCTGATGTTTATATAAAAAACAGACATGTAGGTCCATAAAAGGGAGCAGAGATCCTTCATCGTTGCATCAATGTTGAGGGGGCGGCGCCCACTCGGCTCTCAAGTTGGAGGGGGCCCCCAAGCGCCCCCACTGCCCCCCCCCCCCTGTTCCCCGGGGTCTATGCAGTGAACGACGCTACCAAAAAAAAAAAAAACATGTGACACCTAATAGCAGGCACTATAAACATGCGCTCGTACGTATCCCGTCAGACCAGGACGGGGATCGGGGGTAGTACTATGCAATATACATTAACACAGAACTAGCTCGTGCTTTAAGATGCATAACATCACATTTTCACCAACATTCTGAGTGCCAGACAAGCCAACAGCAAGGCGTCAGTTCGGTAAAATGCATTTACTGATGATCGTAAGCTCACAAAGCATAGCGAGCGTGTTAGTTCAAAACATTGCCGCTAGGGGCGCTGAGGTCGCTAATGCTGAGAGATAGGCCAAAGTGTCGGCGGTCGGCGCCGCATGGGTGTTAATATTTGGGGGAAATAAAAAATGTCACACGGTTTCTACGTGTCTGGGGCACGATAAAATCAGTGGAGCACCATGTTTTGCGAAAAAAGTGCCCAAAATGACACACCCTAATGTTTAAGTTCGTTTTGGGGGCAAATATAAGCTTTTGGGTTTTGTTGCCAAACTGGATGGAAAATGCATACGATGATAATGCCAATCTAAGCTGCGGAGTCTCGCGCATCTTTCTGTTACGATTTCCGAGTGTCCGATAGCATAGTATTCGCGTTATTCTCGGTTTTGTCGAAAAAAAGGATACCTACCACGCAGTCTGCAGAGGGCTGTACTTGCAGCCCTCCGCAAAAACTGCGTGGTAGGTATTCTTATTTCGACAAAACCGATACCTAATATCTCAAAGGTTATGATAATCAGTCGGTCGGAACACATTGCATATAGATGCGCCATGCTCCACCCCTTCGATTAATTCAGTCACTGAACAATGTGTACTCTTACCGTAGCAAAAAAGCAAAAGTTTGTTTTGGGGGGAAATATAAACTTTTGTGTGTTGTTGTCAAACTAGATGGAAAATGTATACCAAAATAAGCCCAATCTAAGGTGCGGAGTCTCGCGCGTCTTGCTGTTACGATTTCCGAATGACCGTTAGCGTATTCGCGTTATTCTCGGTTTTGTCGAAAAAAGATACCTACCACGCAGCTTGCAGAGGGTTGTACCTTTATTGTACGTGCCTTTTCACTTACGAGACAATTACTTGATAACTCCAATATCGGCAGGGGCGTGGCCAAGGGGAGGGGCCACGGGGGCAATGGCCCCCTCCCTTGAGCGCAGAAGGCGCCATGGGGGCCCCACAGGCCCCGGGATATTTTTTTCTAACACTGGATAAAACGTATTTTACTCGGAAGCAAATTTATATCAATTCAAGTTTCATTTCTGTGGCCCTGGTTACCCGAGGTGCCCCTGATTACCCAATGGGCCCCTGCACTTATCCGAGGACACCCGGTTTCCTGGGGCCTCTGGTCGCCCAGGGGGCCCCTGGTCGCTTGGGGGGAGCTAGTCGCCTGGGGGCCCCTGGTCACCTGGGGTTCTGGTCGCCTGGGCCCCTGCCCCCTGGTCGTCTGAAAGAACGTTTGTCACCTGCAGCGGCATAGCCAAGGAGGGGGCCAAAGGGACCATGGCCCCTCCTGGAAGCCAGGGGTCCTTATTCCATAGAGGCCCCTGACTGACACAGTGGGCCCTTGGCGACGCAAAGGCCCTGCGGCAGATCCTTTGACACAGCTGAGTAGTTATTCTTTGGCCAAGAGAGACCCAATTTTAGAGCCTTGGGGCCCTATTGAAACCAGGGGGCCAGTTGGATGGGATGGGTCCAGCTTGGGTCCAACGGTGTGTAAACAGAATCAATGCGTTCCGACTGTTGGTCTGACCCTATATCGGTTTGAGGGAGCTCGGATCGGATCCACTGTCGATCTGAGGGGCCCTTATCGGTTTGAGGAGGCCCTCAAATGACCTGAACGGGCCCTTAGTTTGTCTGAGAGGGCCCTACGTCGGCCTGACTGGGCCTCTGCAAGTGCAAGGGGCCTTTTGTCGGTCTGAGTGGCCCTAGACGGCTTATATGACCCTCAGACGGCTTACGAGGCTCTCATGGGCTATAGGGGCCTGTGACGGTCTGAAGAACCCTCATCCGACCTACGGGTCTTCAGACCGCCATCAGAACCGGCTGGCGACTCTATGAAGCTATTCGTGGGCCTGTCTAACAGGGGCCCATATACTGCTTACCCCCTCAGTTCTAGCATTGTTTGTTAATGAATATTTTTTCCATTTATTTGGGCCCCATCCAAAAAAATATTGGATGCAACCCGATGGCTTTTTTGATTTTGAGGGGGTTATCTTGCGCCCTTGTGCGTTTAGCCCCCTCCTTGAGGAAATCCTGGCTACGCTCCTGAATATCGAGCAACCAGAAAACTTTTTTTGACCTTCAAACAGCATCCAGTTTGCTTAAGACCGGAAAGGTAGTACCGGACGTCCGGCCGGACCTTTATTTTTGCATTTGCTTCTGGGTGGGCAAATCGACGCCACTGGGTGGGCAATTGTGGCGACTGGGTGGGCATTTGCCCACCCAGTGGGTATGTTAGAGGAGGCCCTGGTAACGGGGCTCTCACGACAGGAGTCTGAACTGCTAATATACTCAATGATCAGTAATCATCTTATTGATCCGTACAGACAGGATGGGGGAATAATAGTCGTGAGAGTCGGAATTCGGACATCAGCAGTAGCGTCACACATGGAAACTCATGTTGAATGCCCCCTTAGAATTTGTGACGTCAGCGCAGATCCGACGATTTTTAATCTTATCGGTAAAAACATCGGTAAAACGGGTGGTATATACTGCTTTGCGCGCAACTTCTGCCGTACTTTTAGGATGCCAAATTATTGCTTCTAAATGACGTCGTAGGAACAGCTGAGGTCCCAAAAAATCAACAAAAGTAAAAGTTAAATATCTTGAAAACCAGTGAATATACTTTGGTGAAATTTGGTAGATATTCATTTTTGATATTTCGGAACGACGGGACACCGTTTTTATGCCAATTCATGAACTTAAACAAGGTTGAAGGGTCCCTCGCAACATTATTGTACCGTTCCGAGCTTACGCGAAATATTAATTTCCCGAACGCCACAACTGAATTAGAAGTTTAACTACTACGTCAGTTTTGCAAAGTAGAAATTCTTTCTCGATTTTAGCGTCTTGTGGGCTTTAAAGACAATTTGAATCGGTCATGCGTATCCTTTTCTAAAAGGTTTTTCTTTGCAACTGAGAGGTTTATTTTAGACAATGGTAATTTCATGATGTCAGGACACACGAACTTCTTCCATTACTTCTTTAATCTATCACATCTCTCCTTTCCATTTATTTGTTGAGTTTTTCTAAAATTATTAATCGATCTCAAGGAAAAGGAATGAATCTTTCAGCCATGACTCACGAAAAAATAACATTTACGTTGATTGGTCCACCATTGTCTTCTTGGTCTTTCATGATGTTGAATGGAAACATCAATGTTTACCGGACGGTCCAAACAGATAATGCAAATCGGTGAACGGTAAACGACCAAACTGCTCAGCGACTGCTTTACGGACGAACGACGTTGCGATGAAGACGGTTCACGTGACAAGCATCATGAGAACGAATGTAAACAAATCATCCACGGGGACTGTAAACAGATTGCTTCCTTCCCATTTATCTTCTTTGCAGCGATGAACTGCAACATCCATCATAGTCACCCAGCACCCCTCCCCGGTCACTGCCATCAACCAACCCTCCCTCTACCCTCACAGACACCCCTCGCTTCTCCACGCCCCCCCCCCCCCCCAGACGTCCCTCCACGAGCTCCCACCTTCACTGTGCACGCCCCACGCTCGCTTTCCCCGTGCATTGCTGAACTATGACGTGCTCCTCGTTCTGTTCCAGGGGACGATGGCGCGGGGCGGCAGCGGCTCGGCGGCGCCGGCCGCCGGTGCTGCCACCTTCCGGCTGACAGAGGGCGCCACCATGACACTGCCCGACGGCTGCACGGCCACCGTTCGCCAGGGGGCGCTGGAGCTCTCGGACGGCCAGCGACTGGCGCTGCCGGAGGCCGGCGGCAGCGTCACCATCGAGCGCAGGGTGGTGAGACCGGACGGACGCGCCGCACTGGTCCGACACACCATCCGCGTGGGCGAGGTATCCGCCGTGAAATCAGAGGGAGACTCGGTGCCACCGGGCGACAACGGTACCGCTGAGGTATCGGGAAAGGACAACAAGGAGACCGCTGAGGTACCAGTACCGGAAGACAAGGGCATCGCTGAAGGATCGGAGCAGGACGATAAGGGCACCGCTGAGGGACCAGCACAGGACTACACAACATCTTCTGAGGCACCGGCAGAGAACAAGTGCACCACTGAAGGACCAGCACAGGGCGACGCAACATCTCCTGAGGTACCGGCACAAGACGATAAAGAGACCCCCGAGGAACCAGCGAAGGACAGCACAGTAACCGCGGAAGTACCCGCACCGGAAGATAAGGGAACAGCTGATGCATCAGCACAGAATGACACAGCAACCAGTGAGGAACCGGTATCGGTACCGGGCAGTGCAGCGGCCGCTGAGGTGTCAGCAGAAGCTGGTGACGTACCAACCGATATCCCGGTGTCGGAAGATGAAAAAGCGACTGAAGTACTGGAGAACAGCAGTAAGGCTTTGCCTAAGGAGCCGATACTGACAAATGCGGCACCAATCGAGGTACCGGTACCAGCCAATGATATGCCAGCCGAGAAACAAGCATCAACTGACAATACGCCATCTGAGCTACCGGAAGCGCAAACCGAGGAACCAGAGTCAACCAAAGATGCATCGTCTGAGGAACCAGTAAAGAACAATGGTACACCGACTGAGCAGCCGGTTCCCGCCAATGAGACACAAGCTGAAGAACCAGATTCGACCAATGAGAGCTCAGCTGAGGTGAAGGAACCGATCGACCAGGACTCGACCGAGGCACCTGACGCGTCTCATGAAAAGTCGCAGGAGGTCCCAGTACCGGCAGAATCCGACGTAATCTTACCAGCAAACGTAATCACAACAGCGACAGAGGACGCCGCCAGTTCCAAGAAAGCGCCGAATGAAGAGCACACTGAAAGTAATAATGTGCCAGACGAAAGCCTTACAGAATCACCGTCGGAGGAATCGACTGCGCCATGCACAAACAGTTCCAAGGAAACGCCATCAGACGTATCGGAAATAGCTGAGAAACTGTCGCCAGCCGAGGCCAAAAATAATCCCCCAAGTGAATCAGCAACGCTTAACTCAGCCAAGGATTTCACCTGTATGCCTGTCGAAGAACCAAGCGAAGCACTGATGGAAGACCAGACAGGGTCACCGGCTGAGACACGATGTGAAACAACGGAAGAGGTACAAGATACAACATCAGAAACAGCGGATGAAACTCAACGTGACGAAGTACCTAAGCTACCAGCCCAAATGCTTCTCGAAGAAAAACGGGGAAACGACGCCGAGAGCGTCGATGCAAATGATAGCCGCTGCAAAACAGATATACCTTCAGAAAATCAATCTCAAGGTATGCAACCATCCGCCTCAGTGAACTCTTCGTCGCCTTCAAGGTCATCATTGAAAGAGTGTCTTACTCCAGTGGCAGAAGACCAGGAACCTTCCTTCGACAACAATGCAGCCAAGCTCAGTGATAGCAAGCAGCCATTCTGTGAATGGACCAGCAACGACTCTACCAACTCCGAGACAAACCAGGAGCCGAATGCCGCTGCTCAGGTTAACCAGTCAGACGCTGATAAAACATCAAGCCAAGGTAAGAGAATCGAAGAATGCGATACCACCAAAAAGACTGAAGCGGAAACCGAGGACGAAAAAGAACCTGTCATAGAACACCGTCTGGCCCATCACGATAGCCTACGCCTCCCGACTCATGTGCCACGCCTTCGGAGACGCAGCGAAGACGAGGGTGGCCAGATCGACAGACACAGCCCTTGTGGCAGGAAAGCCGTCGCACACCTCAAGGATCCATTCAAGAAACGTGAAGAGGACGAGGCGATGCGTAACAAGCTTAACTCTATTCTGCATAAACTGGGGTACGGTATTTATGGCAGTGAAGGCGATGACAAAGAGCGAGCTTCAGGGGAAGGCGGAGAAACTGAAGCTGCAAGGCCTAAGCTTCACGGCCCCTCGGGTGAAAATGTAGAAGGTCCGGAGGAGCCAGAGCCCGTCTCGGTACCGAAAGTTATCAGCTACTTTGAGTCCATCACGCCTCAACGAATGGAGAGTCCGGTAGAGAAGCGGAAGTGGCGAAGCTCCGACCGTTCACCCTCAGCGCTACGAGCTCAGAGAAGTGCGCGGTCCCCTGAGCCGTCACGCTCAATGGAGAAGTCTCCAGGAAAACAGTCCCCGTCGCTGCGCCGAGTCAACTTTGCACACTCGGCGCAGAGGGTGTTGATCAGCAGCACATCTGAGCCCGATGAAATGGAACACATTCCCATCCCTCATCATGAGGACTCCAGTCCAGAAATAATTCAGCCTTGCCAAAGGGAAGTGCAACCCGTTGTTACATCACAACCAACTAGACTGAATACGATCCTCGCTCAAAGCCCACCAGATAATAACTCAGAAGATCCTTTGGCAGCCTCAGATACAACAGGAGATCGTACAAAGGATGAAGACTTGCCTCAAATACCTGCAACGCCTGAAAAAGATACCGGAGAACCAAGTGATATCCAAAGGAGGGAAGCCTCACCACAAGCGTTGGTAAGCAGCGTCACGGAAGTAAACTCGGGTGAGACAGAACCGTCTAAATCTACATCAAACGAATCCCCAGCCACACAAAGCAAAGACAGCGTTGACAGTCCAGGACCAGAGGAGACCGCGGAAGCCTCGGAAACCACTCCATTAATAACCTCGTCTACCGCAGAGGAACTCAACCAGCCCACATCTGGCGGAGACAGCAAGGCTGACAGTGGAGTCACCCCCCTCCAGGCAGAGCCATTGCCCCGGCCCTCGTCCGTGGTGATCCAAGGTGAGCTCAGGGACTTCACCACGTCAAGGACAGGGGACCCCACAGAACTGGAGGAAGGCGCCTCTCCAGTGCTGCTGATTGACGAGGGGACCGAGGAGGCTGTCGATGGCGGAGCCAGGGACCCGTTCCTCCCGGATGGTGTGGCGGATCGTCGCGATACCGTCAGCAAGTCTTCTAGCTGGTTCGAAGACTGCTTGTCATTCTGCTGCTGTTGCTGGGGACCTTGAGCCACCAAATGCTCCTGGGGTTTAAGGTGCCGACCAGTGAGATATTGTGATGTAGGTAGTATACTGAATGTGTGCATTGTGCAATGAATCTTCAGCTTCGTACGTGTACGTCTACTGAATGTGTGCATTGTGCAATGAATCTTCTGGCGAAAGCTGCGCAATGGAAACATTCGACCTATTAAATGTATTCATATGGGCCGGCCTGGGGACATTTGAAGCCGTCATGACCTAAGGTATTCCGAATAACATGCAGTTTAATTCAGACGGTATCAGGCCGTCCGTCATCAAATATAGGAAATGTACATAAAAAGTACACGTATTATGAGCTTGTATGCCGCGGCCCGCCCGTGGGTAGTGCATGGTTTTAGGCGTGCGAAACGGAAATATATTTGGGTAACAATGCAGTTGTGCCGAGATGTGGATTGCAGTGTCATTGCTAACTAATCAAAGGATTGTTGAATTTGGTTGTGCGAGTGTGCGAACATGGCGTTGCTGGTGGTAAGGTAGCCTAATAGTCCATTCGGTTCTTCTTTAGGCAATCGATGCTGATTGCTGATGTTAATACATCAGAGATGCCTTTAGTACCAATTCAAGATAGTTGCTGACGACAGTCATTCACAAGTGCTCGATATAGCTATGCAATATGTTTATCGATATGTCGGCCGGTGGGAGAATGTTGCGTCTTGTGCCACGCATTGCAATCGAGGCAAGGTATATACTCATCCACCGAATCGAAAGCGACAGCTTTGCGCGGCAACCCTCCAATACAAGCACGTGCGTGCCTATCTAAACCGTATGGCGTAGGTATAGCAGACCCGTATGGCGTATAGGTAGGTACGGGGACCCGCAGTTGCTACTGTACAGCGACCCTGAGTAAATTGTCCCAGCACACTCACAGGGAACAAAAATAAGCTGTCAGAGGGCACGCACAGAAGACCTCAGCTGCTCTTATACAAGGACCGGCAGTCGATATCAATGTTATCGGTTGTTACTGGACAGGACAAACGGCTAGAGTTGGGGTTCGTGTACAGTAGCAACTGCGGGTCCCCGTACTTATGATGCTTGCAAAGTGTTGTAAAAAGAGCAATAGTCGAGAAGTTGCATGTATTCATTGTCATGCCTCGTTTGTAAATATCTTGAGCGTGTGTCATTGCGAGCTAAGAAAATATATGCATAAATACAGAACTAACTGGTGATTGTCTGACCCGTGGGTGCAGATGTTTTGGATCCATTCTCTGACGCATCCATCCATTTTCCCGTGTATGCAGCGGTTGTTGACGGATAAATAAGGCAACGTACCGAAGCAGATGATACAACATTCCAGGATTGGGCCGGTGTACACTCACCTACTAAGTGATGTTCGCCCCCCGACGGCCCAGCGTTTGACTGGAGCGGTAGACTGCGCCGTCTCACACCCAGGCTCAGCGGCACAGCACATCCCTCTGGCCTCAACGGTAGACTGTGCCGCCTCACACCCAGGCTCAGCGGCACAGTATATCTCTCTGGCCTCACACTCGCTACAGACGCGTTTGACCGGGTCAGGGACGCGCCGCGCTGGTTGCCTTATCGCTCACAGTCACATATCTGTGGCTAGGGGGCCTGCTGCGAATCGCTGGTCTTTCTGTGTCGACTCGAATATGATGCTTGTAAGTAGTCACGATCGCATTTAGCTCAGTGAGATTAGTTATAGCAATTTACATCGTTTATTTTCTCCCGGGTGGGGTGGGGGTGGGGGTGGGGTGTTTGGCCACACTTGCCAATGTTTGTGTGTGTCTGTAACGGAAACTGCGGCGCACAGCGACGCAAAACTTGGCACAACTTATGAATTTCGTATCGTGTCTGGAATTGTTGACACCTGGTCACATCATAAAGTCAGGTCAAAATGCTCCTCTTTTTAGCGATGGCACCCGGATACAGGTGAATAATGGCACACCGAATCACAAAATTCAGTTAGGCGGCACGGGCGGACATCGATAGCAGCGCCTCTATCGGTCACTAGGGAAAGCTGGGCTGTAGGCGACGAAATACCGGCTGAGTTGTCACACGTTGAATAGGTTTATAGACATCCGTCTTGTGAAAAAGTTGAACTTTTGCCTTCAATATTTCTACAGGCAATTTTAGAAGTGTCTTCACATAGATTACAAAACCGTTTAGATTATTGTATTCACTTCAAGCCTACCCTATTGTTCTTGATGATGCGGGAACTATTTCGAATTAGTGTTTCTAGCTTAGTAAAAGAACATATTGTGCAAACGATGAAAAAAGCATAGATAGAAGATTTTAAATGCAATTTTCTCTAGCAATTAATGGTAAATTCTCTACAGATCAAGGAAAAGGTGCATGCTAACTGATAATTTAAAGTTCTTGGGGCCAGTTGTTTTCTTCTTTTCTTACGTCGCCCCAATGGCCGCGAATACACTTGTGATAACGCCTATCGCCACTCTTGACCCATTTTATGCCCCTGAAGTCATCTCACATCATGATACGTCTCCGTAACCCTCGCCGGCACGGGGGGAAGTTGATGCACCCGCCACCCCCCCCCCCCCCACCCAAGGCTTCAAGCGAATAACTCGCGTAAAAAGCAGCCGATTGTGACAAAGCTTTCAGTACCCTCGCATTGATCAATTTCACATCTACCCTGAAAATTTCATGACCCTGACCAAAATGACCGTTGACATGTGACCTACTTTCCGAGGCCATGTTTGGCCGGAAGCGCGATTCGGCGTATGTCGGCTCGCATTAGCCGCGCGTTTGCAAGCTTTTCGTGGTTTCAAACGTTCATACATGTGATTTGGTGTTGCTCCCATGCAATAGGGTGGATGGCAAGGTCACCTGAAGGTCAGGCCAGGTCAGGTCATTGATCTTTGGTGACCTCGGTTCACTTTTTCGAGTTTTACATATATCTATGCTGGTTTTTGGAGATGAATTCGAATTTAGAAAGCATTTGAACATTTACGAAGTAGTTTTGGAGCCTTCGTAACATGTTACGAAGCTGTCAGAGGCGGTTGACAGGTACTACGAATATCCGTCACGACCCCTACTGGTTGACCTGACCTGACCTGACCTGACCTGGTCTAAATGCTTAAAGACATCATCTGTGATCAAAAGTAGCACGATATTGGTGATCAGCAATCCCCCCCCCAATAAAAAAACATAGCAGCGACACTCAACCAATGACCTAGAGCCTTAAAATTGGGGATCATCGGCTTTCTCTCGTCACGGGCAACACGCTCGTTTTTTAAGCGACGCTCTAGCTCGATCAGGGGCCAAACGGCAAGGGGGGGTCCAACCGATCCCCCCCCCCTACACTTTAGAAGCTGGCAAACGCCGCACACATGCGAGGGTTAAAAATGGGATATAATCGGTTTCCACTCGTGACGGGCAACACGTTTGTTTTTTCCATAAAGCTCTAGCTTGATCAGGGGCGAAACGCGAGTGGGGTTGTACCCTCCCCTCCCCTTGTGCCGTCGAAGGACGCAAAATGGCCTGTGCCGGCGAGGCAGGGTTGTGCTCGACTCAAAAAAATGTGCCGACTCAACTCATCATTCAACTTCAAAAAGCCCTGACTCAACTCTGACTCAAACAAGGAACTGATTTTTTCCCTTGACTCGACTCATGACTCAAGCGGCTCGATGAAAATATGAGTCGTCTCAAACTTGACTCAAATCTTTTGTTGAGTCAAGTGAGTTGACTCAAAATTGACTCAAGTTGTTGAGCGGGGGAGGTGAAAAAATCTGGCAGCAAAGCCAGGACTAAGAATATATATATATATATATATATATATATATATATATATATATATATATATATATATATATATATATATATATATATATATATATATATATATATATATATATATATATATATATATATATATATATATATATATATATATATATATATATATATATATATATATACTGTTTCTGGAAAGTTGAGTCAGCTGACTCGTGTTTTTAAATGTTTGACTCAACTCAATGTCAAAAGCTATTTTGCTGACTCAACTCTGACTCAACTCAACGCCTTAATATTTTTGTCCGACTCAACTCTGACTCAACTCAACAGCTCAACATTTTATCCGACTCGACTCAAATCTGACTAATTTGAGTCAGAGTTGAGTCAAATTTCTGACTCGACTCATGAGTCAAGCACAACCCTGCGGCGAGGGTTAACAGTTTTTGACAATGTCTTTAGATAACACATGATAGAACGCTGAAAAACACCGATGCGTTCAGCTCAATGATAGGAATCGAATGATATGCACAGCATGACCTTTTCTATGAGCTTGACCTGAGATCATTTTTGTAAATTAAATTTCAATGTAGGTATGGTTCATTTGACGCGTCTTCACGAAAGAAACGCGATTCCGGTTAAATCAACGTAATAAAAGCATGACGCCATAGGTTATTACAGAAAAACTATCCGCAAAACGTCAAATTTTGAAAGTTGTTGCCCTCTGGAGTATAAACCATTTACTCTAGGTCCAATCTGAGAAAATACACACACAAAAAAAACTCAAAGAGCTATTCAATGCGCTCTTCTACGGCGCTGTAGCTCTAACAGTTCCAGACTTGACTTATGCGCCGCTTGTGAGAAGTTGTCAAAATGGGGAACCAGAATTCGTGATAATTATAATGCTGGTGACGTGCAGTGACCTTAGCGATAATCTGATGGAATAATAACCCATGAAAAATCCAACAGTGGGTTATAGATTGCTTTTTACTGCGTCTTTTTCTTTTTTGCTTTCTTACCTTCCGAGATAACCATGCGTGGTCAAATACTTGTGTAGCCCCCTCCCTCACCCCCCACCATGGTAACGTTGGCTGAGAGGCCCACCTGTCAATTGCTCGGGATTCACCGACCACCGGCGCCACGCAACCACTCGACCGTTTTCTCCGAAGCGCCAGTGAACAACCTCGCGACCCACGTTCTCCCCTGCCTCGCAGACAAGCTGTGGCTGAGCCCTCACCTCGAACTGGTCACATGACTGACCTCGCCCGAGGCTCATCAAGTGACCAAAGCGCAGACTGGGCGCCGCGGTGCCATGGGGTCGCCACCTATCAGAACAACAGTTTCACTGCGATAACACTCGAAAACTACCACAGGTCCGTGGCGCTGTGGTTAGAAGGTGGGCTTGTAATTGAGAGGCGGTGCGTTCGGATCCTGCGGACGTCGTAACTTTTCTACAGAAAGAAGATCCGTGCCATTGAACTCATAGCTGGCTGTATGAACTCATAGTTTCCTGTATGTCGTTGCATACCTTACCTGTTAACGCGTAGCATTACTCGAAATTATCTACTAGTGTGTATAGAAAGGAAGCATATTGCAGCGACTTCATTAGATAAAGCCCAGTTACTTATGTCTGCAGAGAGATGTCATCAAGGATGCTAAGTGGTGTCAAGGCATGCCGCCAACACCTCCGCACGTTCCACCATTTACACAGGCTTTGGCCTGCAATTGCAAGTTCTGTAATTGATACCTAGGCTGTCGTCCCACAGCCGTTAGGTCGTGGGCCCCGGACCTGGCTCCGCCTTGTGTTTACAGTGTTAAGTCATTTACCACCGGTCGGCCGGTCACGTGACTGACCTAGCCCGAGGCTTGGCCGGGTGACAGAAGCGGGCCGCGTGCTGACTGATCGTTTCGCTGAGTTCGATGCACCTCCACGGGCGTAAAACGCTGGGCTGCGCGGGCCTACGAGGGTGTGCCGCAGCGGCAGAGATCGTTCCGATAGTGGGATGGGAACGTCCCGATAGGACAGCCCGTCCTGCCGCTCAAACGGTCACCCCGGAAATGGTGTAATCGAATGAGGAGTTTCCGTCACCTGCACCGGTCGTGTGGTGGGGTGACCGCCGTCTGGAAAGGGAAACGTGAGGAGCATGATGACTTCGTCCCGAGGAGGACAAGAATTAATTTAATGCCGCGCTAGGAAAAACAAGTTCCCAACAAAAGCAATCACCCCAGCGTGGCCCGAACACACAACCCTCCAATCTATAGTCCAGCACCCTGCTGCTACGCCATGGAATACGCACAGACCAAGGCACAGACTCCCAATTTGAAAGTAGATAAGTTTGTCGGAAGCCGCGGAGGTGTATCAATTGTGGGCGAAACGATCAGTCGGCACGCGGCCCGCACTCTGGTCAGACAGCCGGGGCTCGGGCTAGGTCAGTCACGTGACCGACCGACTGGTGGTGAAGGACTCCACACTGTAAACACAGGCGGAGCCAGATCCGGGAGCCAAGGATGAAACTAACGGCCGTGGGGTCAGGGGTGCCAGATTATATGTGACAGGTAGGGCCTTGGCCTACAGTTTACAGATGCAGGCTTAAGTGAAAATGGTCCTTGTTATTGCATTGGTGCAACGAGCAGAGATGTTGGCGGCACCTTTGACACCATTTACGTAACATTTAGGAAATGACATGTCTATGCAGTTGTAAATATGTGGGATCTAAGTAGGTATGCAAGTCGCTGCAATAGGTATGATTTTCTATTCTTGATAATTAAAATAAATGCAACGCATAAACACTAAACAGGTAAGGCACGCAACGATAAACACGAAGCTATTAACCAATCAGCTGTCAAGTTACAATAGCACAGATCTCCTTTCTGTAGAAAAGCAACGACTCCCGCGCGATCCGAACACACGACAATTCAAAAGCCAGCCCGACGCCATACCACAGCGCCACGGATCCGCGGGCTGACCCGGCCCGGCCGGCTGCAGTGTCGATAGGTCGCGACCCTATGGCACCGCACCGCCCAGCCTGCACCGCCTGCCCAGCCTCGGGCGAGGTAAGTCATGTGACCGGTTCGAAGTGAGGGAACCCACACAAAATCCAGTAGTGAGTGAGATACGGAGCCCCGGGGCATAACCACGTGCCTGTAGTTAGGGACTTGAACCACCACCAGGGTCTCGAGGGCCGAAGTTTATATGCGGACAATATAAATAAAGTTTTTTTATAGTCTATATTACCTATAAAGTTTATATAGTTATCCTACAAAGCTGCACTTGTTTGTGGGCGAGTGGCTGCTGGCGGTGGTGGGTCTCGTGATGATGTATGATTGATGCGTTTTATAAGCAATTAAATAAATAATCAGGACACAAGAGACGGGCCAACACAGAAGTGAGAGCAGACTTTGGGTTGTTTGCTTTTCTCACTCTTTTTTTAGCGGGATAGCCGGGTTGTTTTCCATTGCCGCGCAGTTCCTTTCAAGCGCTGACGGATTTGTTCAGCCGCAGCTTGGCTACGGGCAGGGGAGAACGAAGGTCGCGAGGTCGTTCACTGGCGCTTCGGAGAAAACAGCTGAGTGCAGTGGTTGCGTGGCGCCGGTGGTCAGCGAATCCCAGCATCTGACAGAACCAAGGAGCTGTTCGTGACCGTTTCTCTCACTCTCTCTCTAGACCAATGTCAACGGCCAGATATTTCGACCATTGTGTCAAGGCCACAGGTAGGGTTCGCTAACGGACCACCACGGAGGGTTTTTGAGAATATAGAGATAATATTCTGATAATATTAATGTGAAATATTGCCATGAATGGGCTGCAAAGTGCCAACATGGACCACAGCCCAATCTAGCCGTCAAGGTTTAGGCATTCCATATTCTTCATAAAATAGTTACAATAAACACAGTTATAGCATAGTTATAATGAGCCTTGTATTAGGCATACTATAAGAAAGGATGAAGGAAAATTAGGAAGGAAATTTCGAATAAGTATGAGAGTGGTTCAGATGTTCAGAGATTCTGAGGGCAAGGCAGAAGGATGCCGTGTTTTGAAGCTGCACCGGCAGTTTTGTAGCCTATCCGGATGAGATGAACGGCATGGCATCGCTCTGGCACGGTTCGTCGGAAAGTCAAATCATTCACAAAAGAAACGACATATACCCTTCGAAAGCTGACGGTGGGACGATGCCATAAATGTGTTTTTATCGAAATCGTTTGATGGCCTTTTTCAAAAATTGTGTTTGTAATAATTCTTTATTCAACCAGCTGTCCAGGACATTCTTAAAAACATATGCATGTTTGTTTCGTTTTCCAGTGAAAGCTGAATGCCAAAGAAACAATATGTAGCAATAAAATATCCTCAAATATTAATATGCGCTTCTCACAGCCGGCAACAGGGCGCAATCACACAACTGAGCGTCACGATGGATCAAAGTCATCCACACAGACGGCGTGAAATGACCCTTATCGACTCGCCGACCCACCGCTACACAATGATACAAATGGGGTTCACGACTCACGAGTGGCCATAAATGCCGAAAAGGCCCAAATTTCAAGTTCACCTTATCGAATAAATCGTAAAATGGCCAGTCAGGCAAATGTTTGGAGTGTCTGAAAAACATGATTTTCATGTTTTTGTCAAAACCGACCTCGTGTATGATTGTCAGAAGTCGTGACATTTTCTATGTCGTAAAATGACTGTCAGATACTCGCAACTTCAAACGCCGCTAGCGTGCGTTCATTTCATACAAATGGCAAATATATATATATATATATATATATATATATATATATATATATATATATATATATATATATATATATATATACATATATATATATATATATATATATACATATATATATATATATATATATATATATATATATATATATATATATATATATATATATATATATATATATATATATATATATATATATATATATATATATATATATATATATATATATATATATATATATATATATATATGGCAATGATCCACAAAGTCTTCTGCTTTTGATGCAGGGTCACAAAAAGCCGGATCTCTTTTGGTTTGGCGTTGATCCAACTATTTGTCATCATATTGCAATCGCAGTTTTTTATTTATAAATATTTGCTTTCGTTTCACCTACAGCAGTTTACACAGTGTGAGCCCGTTAGTGCACCATACCATAGCATTCCCTAATCATTTTTAAGCCGTACTGTGAAAGAATGAAGGCGCTAGCACAGGGCTGACCGGCGCTACTTAAGTTTTCGTCCGTTGCGGTCGGGTGCCGCGGCGCGGTGGTCGGCCCGGGCGGCCGCGCCGCGGGCGGGCGGCCACAGCGGGGTTTCGTCGGTGCATCCCTCTGCTGTTCCTAAATCAAGTGTCCTAGCGCCTCGTGACAAAATCCAACGGATTGCTCTTGACAAGATCTCGCGCGTGAGCATATTACTTTTGAGTTAAGGTCAATATTTGACCCACTTATAGCAGGTCAAAGTTAAACGTCTGTCGAAATTGCAATCCGCGGTGAAAGCAATCCGCCCCGACTGCGACACCCGACCGCAACGGACAAAAACTTCAATAGCGTCGGTCTGCCCTGTGCTAGCGCCTTAATTCTTTCACGGTGTGACTTAGAAATGGTTAGGGAATGCTATGGTATGGTGCACTAACGGGCACACACTGTGTAGACTGCTGTAGGTGAAACGAAAGCAAATATTTTTTAGTAAAAAACTGCGATTGCAACATGATGACAAATGACTCGATGACCGCCAAACCAAAACAGATGCGGCTTTTTGTGACCCCGCATGAGAAGCAGCAGGCCTTAGGAATCATTGTAATGCATGATTTTTGCAGTTTGTATTAAATGAACGCACGCTAGCGGCGTTTGAACTTGAAAGTATCTGACAGTCATTTTACGACATAGAAAATGTCACGACTTCTGACAATCATACACGAGGCCGGTTTTGACAAAAACATGAAAACTATGTGATTCAGATGCGACATTTATTTGGTTAGCCATATAGTGATTTACTCGGTTTGGTAAACTTGACTTTTTTGGTATTTATAGCCACTCGTCAACCCCATTTGCATCACTGTGCGATAGGTCCGCCTGACCGGCCACGGAATACGTTCGAGTCTCGTCCTACTAAACAAGTGTCATATTTGTTTGTTTAACGATCCATATCACTATCAAAGTTTTCAGGATACCGGTGAAGAAAGTTCATTCTTCTGCTAGCAGGGCGTATTTTAACATGTTAACTGGGTCGGCAATTGCCGACCCAGTCACGGAGAATGCCGACCCAGTGACAGCCGTTTGCCGACCCAGTTGCCGCCCCCTCTAGGATGCAGCACGCACATGCAGGCTAGGTGCCGTCATTCATAGTGAGGCTGCTGCCCTCCGAAATGATAATGCCGCCTCTTAAAGTGAAGCAGCCGTCTATAGAAAGTGATGATCCCGCAACTCAATGTGACAGTGCCGCCCCTAAACCTGTAAGTAGCCCCACTCAATGTAATGGTGCCGCCCTTCTAAGCATCTATGGAGCCCCTCAATGTGATGATACCGCCCCACAAGAAGATGATGCCGCCCCTTTCAGTATCGGTGGCGCCCCTCAATGTGATGGTGCCGCCCTCAAAGTGCCGTTGGCGCCCCTGAATGTGATAGTGCTGCCCGCCAACGAGTCGGTGGCGCCCCTCAAAATGATGCTGCCGCCCCTTAAAGTGTTGGCGCCGCCCCTCTAGGTGTCCACATAGCCCCTCATTGTGATGGAGCCGCCCCTCAAGCAGATGATGCCGCCCCTCAAGAAGATGATGCCGCCCCTGAATGTGATGGTGCTGCCCGCCAACGACTCGGTGGCGCCCCTCAAAATGATGCTGCCGCCCCTTAAAGTGTTAGTGCCGCCCCTTATAGTGTCAGTGACGCTCTTCGAAGTGTCAGAGGAACCCCCCAATATAATGGTGCCGCCCCTCTAGGTATCCACATAGCCCCTCATTGTGATGGAGCTGCCCCTCAAGCAGATGATGCCGCCCCTCAAGAAGATGATGCCGCCCCTTTCAGTATCGGTGGCGCCCCTCAATGTGATGATGCCTCCCTCAAAGTGCCAGTGACGCCCCTAAATGTGATGGTGTCTCCTGTCAACGAGTCGGTGGCGGCCTTCAAAATGATGCTGCCGCCCCTAAAAGTGCTGGTGCCGCCCCTTACAGTGTCAGTGGCGCCCTTCAGAGTTTTGGAGGAACTCATCAATACAATGTTGCCGTCCTCTAACTTTCTGTAATGGTGCCGCTTCTCAAACCATCCGAGACGCCCCTCAAAGTGATGGTGCCGCCCATTACAGTGTCGGTGGTGTCTCCTCAAAAGTCAAGGCGCCGCCTCTCAAAGATATACTGGTGTCCCTCGAAGTGTCGGAGGCGCTCCTCAATGTCATGTTGCCGCCCCTCAAACCTTCCGTAACGCCCCTCCACGTCATGGTGCCGCCCCCCAATATGCTCACGGCGCCCTTAAATGTGATAGAAGCGCCGGTCAAAGTGATGACTGTGCTCCTGGCAGTGTCGGTGGCGCCCCTTATAGCGTCGATCGCGCCCCGAACAGTATCGGTGGTGCCCTTCAAAGTGATGATGTCACCCTCAAGGCTCAAACAAACGGTGGCGCCCTTCGAAGTATCGGAGTCCCTAAATATCATACCTATTGCCGCCCATTAACGATCTGTAGCGCCCCTCCATATGATGGAGCCGCCCCTTAACCCGGCAGTTGCTGGGGTATTTCGCCACCCACCGTTTGCTGGGGGAGGGGGGTTAAACGCCCCCAGCCGATAACTGGAGAACCAATAGGCGCAGCGAACTGCACGAGGCGGCAAACGAAAAAACGCGACGAGACGCTTCAGATGAGTACTTTAAAAATGAATTTTGAAGTCACAGATCGGGTCAAGGTCAGGTCAAACACCTAAAATCGGGCTTTCAGTAGCATGGACTTCAGGACTTCGCAATGGGCGCCTCTCGTCATAAACTCTGTCAAAACGGTGCACAAGCCATCAAATAAGGTCTACAAGAGTGTCAGCTCCATGTAGGGGTCAGTCAAGCATAGGTCAGGGTCAAGGTCAGGTCAACCGGGTAGGCACATATCCCCGAAAATCTAAACTGATATTCGCAGCCTGTGACACATGTTTTATGGGTAATTTGGGGCGTAGAACACGATGGTGACATTCATTTTGTCATATGTGTACGCGTTTGGCTCAAAAAGTTCAATTTAAGAAATGCATGTATCATGGTCGTGAAGAAGTCACGAGAAATTGCCAAGGTTCAGTTCAAGATTTTGGAAAATGCGGAACGATAATCAATAAACGAAGATAGCTATTTCATTGTTCAAGGTATTGGCAGTCTAATGGCGTTTACGACATGTCTGTGTCTATTTTGTGATTTTATATGATTTTTTGAACATATGCCGTTTTTGGTCATAAACTCATAAATCATCACGTCACTAAAACCTCGATATCTCAAAAATTTTCCGACCGATTTTTTTTTGAAACTTTTCAAAATGACCTTCAATCAATTCCCTACAGGTACCCAAAATTTGGCGCGCCTGCGGCCCACCGTTTTTATGCTATGACCCGGCGAAAAAAGTGGGGGCGTTCAACGCCCCCCCCCCAGCAACTCGCGGGTTAACCCTCGCCGGACCTATTGGTTTTCTACATACGCGCCGGCCGAGGGGGGGGGGGCGGGTACGACCCCCCCCTCGCCGTTTCGCCCCTGGTGAAGCTAGCGCGTCGCGGAAAAAACGAGCGTGTGCGCCGTTACGAGACGCAGAGATTGGTACCCGATTTTAAGGTCCTAGGTCAACCGGTGACCTCTGAGGTCAGGTCAAGTGCCCCAAGGTACGGTTCAGTTTTTGGTGAATAACTTCGCAAAAAAACGGCCGCAGAGCGCCGATTTTGGCAGCATCGTGTTCGTCTCGCTCAGGCGCGTCGAATGGTATACTTTTTGTCCGGGTCAGGTCAACTTAGGGTGTTGACCTCAGGTCAAGGTCAGGTCAGCACCCCCAGGTCACGAAGTTGGTCGAAAGAGGTCATGTCGCATATCATTCGATTCGGCAGGTCTTCCTGAGTCCATTGGTGGCTTTTCCGACTCGCTAGCTCAATTTGATCAAGAGTTATTGACGAAAAACTATTATGACCTTGATGACGTCATAAATGACGTCACGCAAGGTCAACATTGCAAAAGTGACGCATCTAACCTTGCAAGGAGTGCATAAAATCACGATTCTGTGTGCTTGAGATAGTTGGAGATCGTTCCCGGCGCCAGAATAGCAGTTTTCATTTTTCCCCATTGACTTATAATGGTGAGGTCACGAAAATGACCTGACCTCATATGACCTTTAGGAAAAATCCGAGATATACAAGTTGTGGGACTCATAATAGATACTAGATCCTGCAAGTTTCATTTCCCTGTGACATCTCCTCTGGCAGTGAGGGCGTTGCGAAGTTGCGACATCTGAAGACCGTGCAGAGGTTCACTTATGACGTCATAGGGCAGTGACCTGACCTGACCCAAAAATGCGGTTGGTGTCAAAAGATGCGGCTTGGATCAAAGGTCAGGTATGCCAAGTTTCAGCTCTCTATCGCCAGCGTGTTCGGAGCTATTGCGAAAAAACCCTATGGGGGGGCGGCACCCCCCCCCCCTCGGCCGGCGAGGGTTAAAGTATCCGCGGTGGTCCTTAAAGTTACAGTGCCGCTCCTTACAATGTGGTGGTGTCCTCAAAATAAAAGTGATGTTGCCCCCCGAGTAATGTTGGCGTCTCTTCTTTAAGTATCGGAGGCACTCCTCATTGTCATTTTGCCCCACATCACTACGCACATGGCGCCCTCCAATGTAATGTTGCCACCCCCAACGCTCAAAGAGATAATTGCGCTTGTCACAGTGTCCGTGGTGCCCCTCAAAGTGGTTTAAGTGCCCTAAAAAAATTTGATGGCGCGCCTCAAAATGATGCTGTCGTCCCTTAGCATATCTGCAGCGCCCCCAAAATGATGGTGCCTTCCCTTAACCCGCGCACCGACGGGGGTCTGCGCCAACTTCGCACCGACGGGGGGGGGGCGGATGACCGCCCCCCCCTGAGATCTCGAGAACGAAGCAAGATAGCGACAAGCGGTAAACGGCATCGGATACGCACGGTCAAGATCTACAATTTTTACAAAGGTCATTTTCAGGTCAGGTCAAAGATGACGTCACAGGGGTCGAAAAACTCAAAATGGCGGCGCTAGATATGGAGAGAGTTTTTCTCGAATAACTTTCGAATTAGTCAAGATAGGAACAAACTAAGGGCATCATCGTGATCCTCTCGCCAATCCGCATCGAATGATATATATGTTGACCTCGAAAGGTCAAGGTCAAAGGTTGACCTCAGGTCACGTGACCTCGAGGTCATCATGTATATCATTCGATGCGTCTTGACGAGCTGAACACAATGAGACCATCCACGCGTCTGTATCTTGTTCCTGTACGGAGTTATTGGCCAAAAACCTTTGGTGACCTTTGATGACGTCACATGACCTCACAGCTGCCCAACAGCAAAACAGACCTCAAGGTAGTGAAGATTGATCGTATATGAAGTCATGTATGGTATATGGGGCCATTCCGACCCGTTTTAGTGGTAAAAACAGGGAGTTGATTTTTCCCCCATTGACTTATAATGGGGAGGTCGCGAAATTGACCTGACCTTAGGTCACCGATATCAAAATTCCGAGATATACAAATTATAGCTACTAATGACCTAATAATATCCTGCGACTTTCAAAGGCCTCCGACATCTAATGTAGCTCTGGCACGGTGACAAAGTTGCAAAAAAGTGACTTGAGGTTGGGTCATTCAAAGTGACCTGGTGACCTGACCTTAAAAGGTAGGAGGTTCAAACTTGCACACCATGTGTAAAATTGATGAGGTTATAGTCATACCAAATTTCGCGGCGCGTAGGTTTTCCCGCTATTCGCGAAAAACCTCAGGGGGGGGGGGCGGATATCCGCCCCCCCCGTCGGTGCGCGGGTTAACCGGCGCCGGGCTGAGGCTGTTTGAACCCCCCTCCCGACCCCTATAACTTGGCTACTGGGCCACGTAGCGACACGCGGTAAGCGGCATTCGAAAGGGTGTCAAAAACTACTTGGGTTAGTTGGTTAACCGTACTTTGGTTAGGTCAAGTCAAATGTCAAATATCAGGTGACCAGAGGTCATCAAAGGTGAAATGTGGGTGAAATGTTGTCTGTTTCAACATTTATTGACAAACTGGCGTATAATTCGGGGAAGAATAGAACTACAGCACCGCGAAAAAAAGCGCATTCGATAGCTCTTCAACGTTCCTATAAAGTCCTCAGACTTGACCTAACATCAACGGCTTAACCTCCAGAGCACAACTAGTTTAACCCGTGCCGGGCCGGGGAGGGTTGGAGTGGACAGTGGACCCCCTCCACCCCTCTACTGAGCTGTTTTAATGAAGAACCTTTTTACTGTAATAATTATTACAGTAAATAATAATAATAATTATTATTATTATAATTATTGACTCACGAAAGTTATGACATTGCTTTTTCAGTACTCTGCCCCTCTCGTCGAGATGCGTCGAATGAACTATAATTTGACATTCAAATGTCATTTGGGAAATTTGAGCTCAGGTCCAGGTCATGACCTGACTGGTAAAGGTCATGTTGCATATCAGTCGATTTGTATCGTCAAACTGAAATCATCTAAGGTGTTTTCATCGCTCAGGCATGTCGCATGTCTCTATCAGAAGTTATTGAAAAAACTGCTGGAGGCCTTCCATAACCTGACATGACCTCAAGGACATAACGAGGGGTCGTTGTCGTGGGTGGCAATTTTCCGATTAAGTGTGTCATTTTTAATTGTTTTATGATGTTTAAATTCGTTAACTTTGTCTTTGACATTTCTCTACCTATAAAAGAGGCATATGCCCCGATTTTCTCCCATTTCCTTATACCTAATGGAAGGGTCGCAAAATTGTCCTTACCTTTGGTCATAGACATAGCAATTTCGAGACTTACATTTTATATATACAGTTACACACTGTTTGTCTTATCAATCGCTGACGTTATAAAGGGATCGTTCAGTCGGTGTATCTATGGTGAGCATTTGCCTGTTCCGTAGCTCAGTTGGTAGAGCACCGGACTCCCCGCATTGTCTTCGCTTGCGTTTTGTCCGCCGGCCGAGCCGGAGAGAAAGTTACCGAGTGAAGTTCATTCAAATTTCAAAAACTCAATGAAAATGTCACTGGGGTCACGAAAATATTTGAGTAGGTAGGTATACCATTCATTAACGTGAGGGGGGATGAACGTATCGTTGCAATACGCTGTTCATCACGCGAGTAACTAATAAATAAAAAATGTATGAGTTCATCCTTACTCCACCCGCTCTCCCTCTCCATAAAAAAGAGTTAATTGTGTTGCATTTTATTTATATGCAGAAAAATAGATGCGTCAAAGGGTATGGCCGAATATCAGCGACCCTTGCTGTGTAAGCAATGGGGTATGATTAGTGGGGGTAATGGCCCCGTCAAGCGC
Source organism: Amphibalanus amphitrite (assembly GCF_019059575.1). Taxonomy (NCBI): domain Eukaryota; kingdom Metazoa; phylum Arthropoda; class Thecostraca; order Balanomorpha; family Balanidae; genus Amphibalanus; species Amphibalanus amphitrite. The sequence goes on along the minus strand of NW_024882658.1, from coordinate 141,377 downwards.
CCATAAAGTGGACACCACTCGTGCGACCTGCCGACCACTGTTCTATGTATAGATAGAGCCATAAAACACCGTGAATGTTTTAAGCTTGACGATACGAATCGACTGGTATGCAACATGTTTTATTTCTGGTGTGGTCATGAACTTGACCTCAGGTAAAAATTTTAAATTAATATTTGTAAAGTCAAATTATAGTTCATTTATCGCATTATGACGAGAGAAATACTATATCCCGGAAAATAAACATAATACCGCTGAGCTTAGGTTGAATCTGAAATCATTACTTAGAAGGAGCTATAAAAGAACCGTCGAACGTTTCTTTTTTGGTCATTAAATATTAGTAGGTATGCCGCCCCCCTCAGATGCCAAGTGCCGCCCCTCTGAGTGCAAAATGCCGCCCCTAATTGTGATTGCCGACCCAGTGAAAATCCCTTAAAATACGCCCTGTCTGCTAGATTGACTTACAACATGCTTTAACTTACATTTTCTTATACAGGTTTTGCTCCGTCCCGCTGCGCTCAATGCCCGCGCGGGGAAAGTTAGCGGGGTTTCACTGTCAGAGGTTGTACCAGTGACAACTGTTTGGCCCTGTGACCGGTCGAAGGTTACCCCGCCCCGCCGGGCGCTACCCCCACTTCTGACCAGTTGAAGTCGATACAGCCTCTGACAGCTCAGCGCGGCCAACTCTTCTTGTATGGGCATAGCTGAGTTGAGCAAAGTAGACAAAAACAAATGCAAATTCATACATGATGTGAAAATGACAGAGCAATGAAGCTTCCTCTCAGGTATCCTGAACAGCTCAAGTACCGACTTGAATTGTTAAACTAACAAAAATGACGTCTGTTTAGTAGGGCGACAGCCGAACGTCTCTTCTGTGGCCTGTCAGACAGCTGAGAGCGCCGGGTCTGCGCGTCGATAAGGGTCATTTGACGCCTTTGTGTGGCTTACTTTGATCCGTCGTGACACTGTGTTGTGTGATTGCGCCTTGTTGCCGGCTGTGAGAGACACATCTTAATATTTCAGAATACTTTTTCGCTATGTATTGTTCTTTTGGCATTCAGCTTTCACTGGTAATCGAAAAAACATGACTATGATTTAAAGATTGTCCTGGACAGCTCGTTGAATAAAATAAAAGATTTTTACGATTTTACAAAAACGCAATTTCTTAAAAAAGGCCATCGAACGATTTCTATATAAAATACTGTTTTGGAATCAGCTCACCGTCAGCTTTCGAACGGTATATTTCGTTTCTTTGGTGGATGAAATGACTTTCCGACGAGCCGTGCTGGTTCAACCGCCAACGCATTCCACCTATAAAAATAAAACCAGCATAACGCCATTTGGGGCGACTAACGGAGCGAGCGAGAGGGTGGGCCTTGCACGTGCGAAATCGCGAGGGGTATCTCCAACTGACTTGTGCACAGCACCCTACTAACCGGTCTCTAGCGATGTGCCAAATTTGAGCACAATCGGCCCAGCCGTTCTCGAGATCTGGAAGCGGCACCCTGCACGTGCGGACATGCAAAATGGGCCCCAACTGACTTTTGCACGGCACCCTGCTAACCGGTCCCTAACCGCGTACCAAATTTGAGCGCAATCGGTCCAGCCGTTCTCGAGATCTGGAATCGACCCCTGCACGTGCGCACGTGCAGCAGCACCCCAACTGTGGCACATGCAAAGGCATTGCCTTGTGGGTGCCTACCTACATGCCAAGTTTCAGCGCAATCGGCCCAGTAGTTACCGAGATATTGCAATTGTTACAAAACTGACACCTCTTCGTTTTGCACGTGCCACGTGCATAAGGGGTCACCCACATGCATCGGAAATAGTCCAATACTTGGTAGAAGGAATGAAACTACCCTACAAAAATTACCGCATGTAAATCGGTCAAGTGGTTGCTGAGATATAAGCATCGCAAAAGCGTGACCACGGCCGGCCGGCCGCTCATACTGTCCGTTATTCTACGTAAGACTTCGCTCGCTCCGTAATGAGTGGTAAGGCGGCCAGCGCAGCGCGGCGCGTCCCTGACCCAGCCCAACGCGTCTGTGCCGAGCGTGAGGCCAGAGGGGTATACTGTACCGCTGAACCTGGGTGTGAGGCGGCGCAGTCTACCGCTCCAGTCAAACGCTGGGCCGTCGGGGGGCGAACATCACTTAGTAGGTGAGTGTACATAAACGGAACGCCGTCGAAACAAAGGTTGCCGTAGTGCTCCGGAGTTGGTATGGTTTCGGACCGCTAAGTACGGCTCCCTGCCACGGCGTGCTACGGCCGGGTCCGGCTGCCTCGTAGCTAGCAGCTGCCTGAGCTGTTCTGGCTCACAGTGGCTGAAGTATGGGGGGGGGGGGGGTTGAGGTACGGCACGGCTGATACGGCAGAAGTCCGGCCGTGGTGCGGGTGAGCTCTGGGATCACGTGTCAGCTCCATTAGAGCCCCAGACCTTGCCCGTACCTCGGCCTGTGTAAAGGGCCGGGGTTAGTCCCAGAGTAAAACCAGACACAGCCCAGATCAATTTTGCTGACTGGAACGCTGTACAATGTAGTCTCTTGATTTGAAAGTACCGGATACATACCATGTCACGCCGCAGCGGTGCCATCAAGCCCAAGGCCGTAATCGTATAAGAAATCAAGCCCGACCGAGGGGGGGGGGGCTGCTAAAATTGAGTCACAGACTTGACCAAGGCGATAGACGAAGGTTTCGGAAGGGAATGGGATTAACCCAGGGTAGGTATAAATAGATAATCAGATCGGTATGGTACGTAGGTACATCGATGGGTGGACCGGTCGGTCATGAAAAGTCCAAGAAAAGTCAAAGTCACGGTCAAGTCACGGTCAGGGGTACTGGTACCTACGCTCAAAGGTCAAAGTAAAAATGTTCTGTTCGGTAAGCATAAAAGTTATCATTATAGAACTTCATGTTATCTTGCAAATATTATCTCGCAAATATCCTGCGGCTGCACACCTGTCTATTGTGTTGAGGTCGTTGTTTTTATGCGGTACAACCATAGAAATAAAGACAACCGTCACCGTGCAACAATCCTTGCAACAACTATTCCAATTTATAGTCACCGTGGCAACAACCACCTGTTTTCGGACAATGATAGACTAACAACCAAGCTTGAGCTTGAACCAAGCGAACCAAGCAACAACCTGCAACCACCACGGACGTTGACGTATTGGCACAACAACCCCAATATACCAATTCACTCAATATACCCTGCAACAACCCAACCAACCCAACCACTGGTAGCAGGCCCATGTCGTCCCCTATCTCCCTGTGTGTCCAAGTGCACAGATGACGTCACACGAAGGGGCGGAGTCGGGGGCGGAGTCGGGGGCGGAGCCTAGCGCAACGGCCGCCATATTTGAATTTGTTTTATAAGAATGTTATCTATATTTTGGTTTTCAGTCAATTGTTATCGATAGTTTTATGAACGTTTAGCTGTAATATAAGTGATTTTTAAAGAAAAAACACATATTCTGCTTGCAATTTCGATTTGAGTCCGACCCGCGCCTAGATTCGAGCGCACGACCTTTGGCTCACGGTGCAAGCATCCTAACCACTACACTACCGCGGCGGCGCAGCGGCCGGTGGAAGGGAGGCTGCGGAGGCATGGGGACTTTTCTACGCATTTTCGGAAAAACTAATGGGTTTAGTGAAAAACTGCTCTTAGATAATTCAAAGAAAAATGTCTCGTCTTTCCGATGATGCAATTAGTTTTGTGCTAGCTCCAACAGAGTTTGTTCTACAGCGCTTCAAAAATCGCCCATTTACATGGGACTCAAACGGGGCTTCAAGACTTGCCCCCAGATGACGTCACAAGCTGACGTCACGATCAGGTAGAATCGCCGGACGACCCTACCTGGTATATAGGGCCTTGACTGGTAGCAATGATAGACTACTTTTGGTAAATTTTAATATTTGATGACGACACAAGTTCTGATGTTGATTGTCCGTTATTTGCGAGCACTTGCTAGAAAAGCCATTATTTTAGATAAATTCTATGACGTAATTTTATTATAAAACCAACTTTTCCAAGACATTAAATGGCGCACACCAATTGCCTCCCACGCGTGCTTTTGCACAAAACGCATTACACGCCGGATTCAGATTGTTTCCAAGGGATTGTCGGTGTGCTGCTCCTTTAAGATTGAAAAGTAATTTATAGGATAATAAAATGGCCGAAGACATGAAAGCTGCGGTTAGCGCTCTGCTAAAAGGAATAGATCGGTAAGTTGTTAGAACTCCGGGATTGACTAAGCTAGCTTACTAGTTGACTTGGCACCCCAACCCAAACCCGTGTCCCGTGCCCCAAGGCCCAAATTTGAATTGAAATCACACGAGAATGAAATGAAATTAGCCATAAATTGATAGGTATGAATCAATATGCACCTAATAGATGAAAGTGATTTGAATAGCTGTCAATCCTTTTCCGTCTTTTGATATTGTCTTTGTTTCTTCAGGTACAACCCGAACAATGTTGTGATGTTTGAGCAGTATGTGGACCGCCAGTGCCAGGACAACACATATGACCTGGAGGCCAACCTAGCCCTACTAAAGCTGTACCAGTTCAATCCGGACAGCTATAACCAGGAGATCACCCAGCGCATTCTGCTGAAGGCCATCACCAACCTGCCGCACACAGACATCATCCTCTGCAAGTGCCTGCTGGCATCAGAAAATGTGAGTGATATGGTATTTTCTGTGGGATTTAGAGGGGCTTGTATTGGCGGTATGTAACATTGCCTGGCTGTTTTAACCTGTATTGATAATACTGAGCCATATGCTTGATGTTTGTTCCTTTAGTGATGTGCCATGTCATTGAATAATCACTAGGGTGTATCGTCGAATTTTGATTTTTTTTAATCGTCTTCACTACTAAATTGTATTGGTCCCTGGCATGTTTGAAGCCGTAGGATACCAATCAAAAAAATCTGGGACGAAAACCTAGCCTGCTGCGAGCGGTTGAACGGAGGCCTGTCGGGACGGCGCCAGGCGTTGAAGTCTCCCCGTTAGTTACGCGCACACTAGCACCACGCGGCGGCTGGCGCCGTGCCGCCGCGTTCCCGGTCAGCCGTGTTTTAGCGTTCACTGACGGGTCGAGGTGATTATTCTAAGCTTTCCTAAGAAGCTTTCTGCCCCGCAGCTCATTATTGAGCAAGAATATCGCACAAACTGCATAGAACATTGACATGCAGGTTGTCGGCACATATGGAGAAGGGGATGTTTTGGTTAATGCCTCCTCTAATAGGAAGAGATTGTGGAAGAACAACACATTTCTCTTGGAAATTACTCATCCTCCTTCTTCCTACGTGCCTGCTTTAGTAATCGAAGTACCCCTATTGACTCTACGTTCTTGATTCGGCTGTCGATTTTATGCATGGAATTCCGCTATATTATATTTTCTCGCTCAATGTCCCCTGAGCTATATTGAGGCGTCACGGGACAGCAATGCTCAGCACACAACTGCAGAGAAAAAGTCAATGTGGTCATGCGTTTTGTATGCCAAAATGTGTGAGCCTTGGCGTGTACCAGCAGCCGTTGTCACCATTGTAATTTTCACGACTTTATCTTTATAAGGATGCAATTGCCCACTTCCCAGTTCCCAGACTGGGTTTGGAGATATAGTTTTACAGAAACATTTAGGAATGTCTGTAATGTAAGTTAAAAGCTAATACCGAAAGGAATCCACATATTTTCGAATTTCCTGTTTGCTGTATTGCTTAGTAAATGCCAGACGTCATGATGGCATGGTTGCGATTGATGGTATGCCGGATGGCCAGGGTACGAACTCACGGTAAGTCAGCTTAGCCGGCAGGCATCAACAGGCACAATAGTCTTACACTGATATCGTCACCCTCAGTTATTCGTCACCATTCAGTAACAAGCCCAGAGCTTCCGGCTTTGAACCGTAAGGCACAGGTGTAGCAGCAAGACATTGCGCCGATTCGAAGGGCTGGAAGGGCAGCATCGCGGGGGCTGGAATGCGCCTGAGCGGCTGAGACCATCCCATTGGGACGGGGGTGTTCTGGGTGCACTCAGCCGCTCATGCTGGGAAATGCATCCAATGGAGCTCTACCCCATCCCCACCCGTTTCGAATGATTAGGCTGACCTTTAGTCTAGAACAAAGAAGGATGATGGTTGGCTGGTCCCGAGGATAGAAAGGACAGGTAATGACATCATATAATGAATCGAAGACGGCCCCGGCCCGATCCTCTGATAGAGGCTCATCAACACGTATCTCGTTGTGGACCATTTCGTTTTCCTCCACCGTGGTTTTTGCACCGACCTCAACGGGTTGGAAGATTACGATGTTCAGAAACCATTAAGGTCGTAATTGTATATTCGTTGAGTTAGGTTAGCCTTTCCATTCCATGAAGACTACTTTATAATTATTGGATGATAGGATGAGGTTTTCACTGTGTTGAACCTGTCCTACCTGCTCAGTGAACGAATATACAACGAATATACAATTACGATCTTAATGGTTTCTGAACATCGTTACCTTTCAACCGGTTCAGGTCGGTGCAAAAACTACGGTGGAGGAAAACGAAATGGTCCACAACGAGATACGTGTTGATGAACCTCTATCAGATGATCGGACCGGGGCCGTCTTCGATTCATTATATGATGTCATTACCTGCCCTTTGTATCTATCCTCGGGACCAGCCAACAGTCATCCTTCCTTGTTCTAGACTAAAGGTCACCCTAATCATTCGAATGGAGAGCTCCATTGGATGCATTTCCCAGCATGAGCGGCTGAGTGCACCCAGAACACCCCCGTCCCAATGGGATGGTCTCAGCCGCTCAGGCGCATTCCAGCCCCCGCGATGCTGCCCTTCCAGCCCTTCGAATCGGCGCAATGTCTTGCTCCTACACCTGTACCTTACGGTTCAAAGCCCGAAGCTCTGGGCTTGTTGCTGAATGGTGACGAATAACTGAGGGTGACGATATCAGTGTAAGACTATTGTGCCTGTTGATGCCTGCCGGCCAAGCTGACTTACCGTGAGTTCGTACCCTGGCCATCCGGCATACCATCAATCGTAGCCATGCCATCATGACGTCTGGCATTTAATAAGCAATACAGCAAACAGGAAATCGAAAATATGTGGATTCCTTTCGGTATTCGCTTAAACTTACATTACAGACATTCCCAAATGTTTCTGTAAAACTATAATATCTCCAAACCCAGTCTGGGAACTAGGAAGTGGGCAATTGCATCCTTATAAAGATAAAGTCGTGAAAATTACAATGGTGACAACGGCTGCTGGTACACACCAAGGCTCACACATTTTGGCATACAAAACGCATGGCCACATTGACTTTTTCTCTGCGGTTGTGTGCTGAGCATTGCTGTCCCGTGACGCCTCAATATAGCTCAGGGGACATTGAGCGAGAAAATATAATATAGCGGAATTCCATGCATAAAATCGACAGCCGAATCAAGAACGTAGAGTCAATAGGGGTACTTCGATTACTAAAGCAGGCACGTAGGAAGAAGGAGGATGAGTAATTTCCAAGAGAAATGTGTTGTTCTTCCACAATCTCTTCCTATTAAAGGAGGCATTAACCAAAACATCCCCTTCTCCATATGTGCCGACAACCTGCATGTCAATGTTCTATGCAGTTTGTGCGATATTCTTGCTCAATAATGAGCTGCGGGGCAGAAAGCTTCTTAGGAAAGCTTAGAATAATCACTTCGACCCGTCAGTGAACGCTAAAACACGGCTGACCGGGAACGCGGCGGCACGGCGCCAGCCGCCGCGTGGTGCTAGTGTGCGCGTAACTAACGGGGAGACTTAAACGCCTGGCGCCGTCCCGACAGGCCTCCGTTCAACCGCTCGCAGCAGGCTAGGTTTTCGTCCCAGATTTTTGTGATTGGTATCCTACGGCTTCAAACATGCCAGGGACCAATAAAATTTAGAAGTGAAGACGATTAAAAAAAATCAAAATTCGACGATACACCCTAATAATCACTCCCTCCCATGTCTGACAGCTGCATTGCTTTATTTTAACTTCCTAAATTCGGATTGGAGTAGGTAGGTATGTCAATCCACTTTTCAATGACATACCTCCATACTTTCTGACCTTACAAGACCTAACCTTACAAAACCAAACCCAACCAGCAACCTAGTCCTTATCTACCCTACAGTCACCAAAGCCTAACAACCCAACATTACCTATCCTGACCTAGCCTAATATATTTTTGTATCTGTTTACTTTCTGACATATGTACTAGGTCGTTCAATAAGTAAGGTAAAATCACACGTATTTCAGTCCACATTTGATGAAACGACACAAAACTAGCAACATATGTTCATTGAAACATCGTCTACAAATTGGCTATAAGCATTTGTTAGCAGGTCTCTTCGGACAGCCTCCCAAGCCTTCGGAACTGGCACCTACATCCAATCACCGTTCAGGCGCACGCGCTTATCCCAGCACTCCACCCGGCGTTGAAATCCTGCTTGGAAAACTCCTTACCTATTGCTATTCCAAAGCCATGTCTTGATTATTTTATCGATTGCCTGATCAGTTAAGATTCCGGTGATCCAAACAGGTTCAAGTGGGACGGCGCCAGATCACGGCTGTACTTCAGCTTTCCTGTACTGCTAAAGCAAAGCCGATCCCACACTGATGTCTCGCTGGGCGTCCTTCTGTTGTTCAGTGAGCTCTTTGGCTTTATTAACCTCGTGATGACCTTGTAAATATCAAGCATATCTGATAATGCCTAGAACTGTTCCGACATAACACTTCACCCTGTTAATGAAAGCAGTCACACAGATGCTTCGGGTCTCCATAATCAGCTCCCCGACTTTACAGATTGTGCCAAGTCCAGAGAGGCCTGCGGGCAAAAGTCTACCCTGTTCTAGAACTTTGTCTCTTACACTGCTGTGTTCTTGTTGAAATCGTACCAGCTGCTCACCAGCAAGCATTGCTAATGGCAATAGCGTCATCACTCACTCATTTTGAGGTGAATTTTGGCTCGCGTGACAAACCGGGGATTTTTAGAACGGAACTCTGCTGCATCAATGTTTTCACATCGACCGTGTTTGGACAATGAGCCAAACTCCCAAAAACAGTTTCGAAGGTTGTGTAGAAAATTGTTCAAAGATTCAGATGGCATATTTGGTTTTGCTTGAATTCCTCATATAAATGAACTATGGTACATTTTACCTTACTTATTGAACGACCTAGTATTAACATTTGCAATGCATACTTTATGACTGTCCTGTATACATTTGTTGACATATCTACATCTGTCATATGAGCATTTGTGATGCCTACTTAATTTGTCCACAACCCATTTTCCGGTTTTTCTCATGTTTCAATGCTGCTCCACTGCGTTTGGCTTGGGGAGGGGGGGAGCATCTGGTGTCTGTTCTGAGATCATGATGTGGTACTGGCAGATGGAGAAGCCAGAGATCAGGGTCATTCTGCGGCTGTCGACCCTGCTGGAGCTGTGCCAGTTCCAGACCTTCTGGGAGCAGATCGAGGACCAGCAGGAGCTCATCTCCGACATCACGGTACGGCATGGGGTCAGGCGGCGCCAATATCAACGCCAGCGGCCCCGGTACATGGTCATGGGCACGGCACGGGGTCGATGACACCGGAACGGAGTCAGCGGCTCCGGTACGGGGTCACTGACTCCGGTATGGGGTGACGGTCTCCGGTACGGAATTAGTTACTCCGGTACGGGGTCAGTGACTTCGTTATGGAGTGATGGGACAAGTTCACAGGGTTCATTACGGGGTCAGCGGCTTCAGTAGGAGATCACAGGCTCCGGTACTGATCATAGACTTCGGTACGGGGCCAGCGACTCCCATACAGAGTCAGTGACTGTGGTACGAGCTCAAGAGACGCCAGTGCAGGTCAGGGCTCTTTTTTGTGACTTCCCATGCTCCCCAATCCCCCATTTTGGGTGAGGACAAGTTATAGGCATTGACAGTAATGATTTTCAAGCAATATTGTGGAGAAATTAAGGAAGCATAATTTGGGACGAAATTGGTTGTTTTTCGATGAATTTATGAATAAATATTGGAAGAGCTAAGATAACAACCGTGGTAAAGTAACTGGTAGGTAAAGCTGTTTTATGCTCTCTACAACCCCATCCCTGATTCAGAATGATCGCTGGCACATAGTATGGATGTCACAGCTGTGCCGCTCTCGTGGGCAGGGTTTCGAAGACTCTGTGCGGCGATACGTGTGCCATGTTCTGAACATCACCTACCAGAGGATCGGCAAGGAGCTGGTCCAGTCGGCACTCAACGTCAGCGGTGAGCACGTGCGCTCCGGTCTCGGCTTAGGCACGGAACTGCCCGGCCGGCTGGGATGTTTGTCAGTTGATTTAACTCGCGCCCCACTGGGGGTCCTGGATTTCCACGCCCTGCTGGGGGGGGGGGGGGTTGAACACCCACCTTCTAACTCGGCTCCTGGGCCACGTAGCGATACGCGGAAGACGGTGTTCGAAAGAGCGCCAAATATAATGGCGAAATCATTTCGGTCACTTTTTTGGTCAGGTCACCAGAGGTCATTGAGGGCAAAATTTCGCCGATTTTCAGGTCGAATGTCGACAATTTTCAAGAAATCAACGCATTACTCGGGAACCAATAGAGATACAGCGCCGCGGAAAAGCGCATTCGATAGCCCTATAAACGCGCTTTCTGAATAATTCTTTCAGATTTGACCTAACGTCAACGGTTTTGCCTGCAGGGGGCAAAAACTGCCAAAATAGCTTATTTTTCGAAACAGTTTTCTGCAATAACTTTGGCCCAAGCCTTGCACGAGGTTACTTTCACCGGCATCGTGTTCCTCTCGTCAAGACGTATCGACTGAACTATAACTTGACCTTGAAAGGTCAACTTGAAAATTTGACCTCGGGTCAAGGTCATGACCTGATCGAAAATGGTCATGTTGCATATCAGTCGATCCGTATCGTCGAGCTGAACACATTTAAGGCGTTTTCATCGCTCTAGTATGCCTCTATGAAAAGTTATTTGCGAAAAACTGTTAGATACCATTCGTGACCTGAGATGACCTCAGGGGCATAAGCAGGGGCCACTGACGCCATTTTCATGTTCATTGTGTCTAAGTTACTTGTAGTTCAGTGTTTGGGAATGTTTATTATGGCGGGAGTGTTTATTATGGCTTTCGTCCAAAATCGGCGCAATTCAGTTTACTCTCATTGACTTATAATGGGGAGGTCGCAAAATTGATCTGACCTTACGTCATCCATATCGAAATTCTGAGAGATACATTTTGTACATTCTATTGCTCTTAGCAATTTCTGAAAGTTTCAAAGCGATCGGTCTCTCGGTGTAGCTATGGCAGACATTGATACTTTTTATGAGGTGAGGTCACTTCAAGTGACCTGGTGACCTGACATTGAATGACCTTGGTCTGAAATTTTTACAACGTGTAGAATTGATGTATGATAAGGTGTGCCTAAAAACGGCGGCGCTCCGCGTTGCCGTTTTTTTTAGATATGCGCGAAAAAACACAGGCGAACACCCCCCTCAACAGGGCGCGGGTTAATGATGTTACTTGTCGACGGTGTTCATCTCACGATATGAACTGCTTACATAGGGTAACGTACATATTTCCGTACAAGTCTGGCTTTATATGGCTCGCCGGTCAGTGAAAGCTAGATTAAAAAGAAATGTTTTAAAGACTTGAAGACCTCAGCCAGTGGCGCTTGGTGGAATGTTTCGTCAAGTGTGGTTAAAATGTCTGAACAGAGGTCAATTGGGTCAATCTACTAACCAAACGCTTTGTTATGAAGAACCAAACTTAAAGCTTCTTTTGTCTTTCAGTCTTCATTCTGTTGAGTTACTACAGGCAAACGTTCTTTAGGATACCATAACCGAAGGCTCGTGTTCAATATGGCTGACACACGATTCGTTAGAGCTGTGTTTTCTATTCAAAAACAAACAGTTGCGTTGTTCTCGACAAACATGAGTTCTCGGACAATTTTGCGCACTCGGCAGTCGGCAACCTACAGGCTATCGTCTTATGTAAAGGGCCCCCATGCACGAACTGCACGACCCCCCCCCCCCCTCCACATGCACGAACTCACTATCCAGACCCGTGTGAAAGCCGTTGTTCTGATTTCTGAGTGACCGCTACCCGCGTCCCGCAGCCTCCGAGCTGTCCGCCTGGGTGACCAAGTACGGATGGTCCGACGAGGGTGAAACCATCTTCATCCGCAACCAGGACGAGAGCGTCAAGACCAAGAACATCCGGGAAAAGATCGACTTCGAGACGGTGGCCGGCCTGATGGCTACGTCAAAGTGAGACGTCCTGTTCAATTTTCTGTCGGTTGGGGGATATGGTTTAATACATATGTGACGCTCGTTCCCTGTTTTGTGTGATTTAGGGTATGCAGTGGCCAGTGCTGTGAATCGGTCAGGTGCTTTCACGGTGACAATTGCTGCATTTACATAGATGTTATGCAATCTTTAATCCCGAAACGACTGTTCATAAGTCATTTGGGAACCATGCGTATTTGATCCAAGGATGACACGTACCTAGTCGTCTTGTCGTGTCGGGTAGAATAACAGGTGTTATACGGGTGTATGATACCACCGTGAACATGTTTGTGAACACTCGTCGCACTATTTTTATTTAGACACTCCCGTCGAAATTTTTCCGCACTTCACACCGATAACGTAGGGTGGGTCGCCAGATGTTATGCTAACTGCTAAGGTTCCCAGCCGTGAGTGCTCTCGTGATCGCATTGATACGCTATCATCGTGCGACGCACACCGAAAGATTAAGTGGTGGTCAATCAATGATACTTCTGTACTAACGAATCGAAACAAAAGGCTCATGTTAAGTCAACCACAATGAGGGGATTTAGTCCACCAACAATTGTAAAGACGTTCCATTTCGCTTAACTGATATGACCCATAACAGGTAATGCAACTCAGAGACGCTGATTTGAACAGATTTTCATTAAGACGCATTTGCTTGATTCTTCCGAAAGCGGAAAGTTTTTTTTTATCGGTGTTCTTGAGGAAAGATCAACATGAAACACGACTATTACCACTTACCAGTGTCCGTTGCTTCGAATGATCATTTTGCGTTGCATTCATCCCAACGTAACAATACAACTATATAACAGCACAATATGTGCATAACATATTTGTAAATGCTACAGTATCAGCATTTGTTCGGAACTTCGTAAATGGTCTTTTCAAAATGGTCTTATGACAGTGACAGCGTCTGTCAAATGACAGCAGCACTGCTCTTTGCTCATGACGCGAACACGCCAATGGAGCACACAGTTCTCCGCTTCTCCATTGTCACATACTCTCCTTTTGCTCTCTCATATATGTATGTAACGAGCAGCCGACTGTCATAGACATTGTTTTATTTCAAAGTATATGGTTCGAGACGCTCCGAACGTAGTCCAAGAGTGTATTCCGTGGCTCTGCCAAACCCACTACGCTCCGTCATCACCGAGGAATGCGGGGTTCGAGTACTGCTGGACCGACACACTGCATGCGCGGCTGCCCTCCGGTTTCTCCTCCACCGCGTCCGGCGCCAGTCGGGCTGGCGGGTGCAGGCCCCAGGGCTTCTCAAACAGCTCCCCGATCCTCTCCAAGGAGACACCCTTCGTCTCCGGCACGGTCAGGTAGAAGAACACCAGGCCGAGCGACGCCAGGCCGGCGTACATGTAGAACGTACCGTGCTTCGTCATGGCCGTCGTCAGCGTCAGGAACGTGAGCGACACGAGCAGGTTGAAGAACCAGTTACAGGACGTGGCGATGGCGTTGCACGTGCCACGCGCCCACAGCGGATAGATCTCCGAGTTGATGGTCCATGGCATCGGGCCCATGCCGGAGGCGAAACAGACCAGGTAGAGCGAGAGGCCGAGGATTGGCATCCAGGAGTAGTCGGACGGACACCAGTCGGGCGCCCAGGTGAAGGTGTCTCCGGCGGCGGCGGACAGACCGACGCATCGTCCCACCACCGCTGAGGTGTTCTGGCGGGACACGAAAGGCACGCACGAGCCGTTGAGCGCGCCGCCGTCTGCCGCCTCCAGGAAGCAGAAGCCGCAGTCGGCCGAGACGACACAGTCGTCACAGATGGAGTAGTGGCAACTGTCGGACGGCCACAGCTGGACCGGCGCCGAGTGCTGGTAGCTGATGTGGAAGCTGGCAGCTAGCACCACCAGGCTGAGCGCTGAGCCAGCCATGCTGCTGAGCGTCAGCGGACGCCGACCCAGCCGCTCAACAAGCGCCATACTCACGAACGTGAAGCTGAAGTTGATGGCGGAGAGCGCGGCAGCCAACCAGATGGCCGTGGTTGGGTCGCGCACGCCTGCCAGTGTGATGATGCTGGCGCTGTAGTACATGACCGTGTTGATGCCGGCTAGCTGCTGGAACACCTGCAGACCGCAGCCGACAGCCAGCGCGCGCCGCGTGCCCGCCGCCGACAGCACCGCCAGCAGCACGTTAGACGGACGCGAGGAGCGCTCCTCGTGCTCCTGCGCGATGTCGCGCTCGACGTCGCGCAGCTCGCCCTCGGCGATGACCGGCGCGCCCCGCAGTCGCAGCAGCACCTGTAGCGCGGCGTCGCGCCGGCCGCGGGTGGCCAGGTAGCGCGGCGTCTCCGGCATGGCGAGGAAGCCGAGCGTCTGCAGCGCGGCCGGCACGGCGGCCAGGCCGAGCATGTAGCGCCAGCCGTGGTCCACCCCTGAAAACGCCCCGCAGATCAGCGAGGCTGCCAGCTGGCCGCCCGTGATGAACGCCACGTTCACGGTGACGAGTCTTCCGCGCACCGCCGCCGGCGCCGCCTCCGAGATGTATATCGGCACCGACATGCTCGACAGGCCGATGCCGACTCCGATGATGATCCTGCCGACCAGGAGCACCTCCTTGGTCCCGGAGACGGCCATCAGCACGCTGCCGGCGACGAACACCACGCTGGCGGCCAGGATCACGGGTTTGCGTCCGAACCGGTCGGCGGCGTCGCCGCCCACCAGCGCGAACACGCCGGCGGTGCCGATGGTGGCTGACACGATCAGCTCGTGCCAGAGGTCGTCGAGCGCCATGTCCTCGCGCACCAGCAGCATGGCGCCCGACACGACGCCTGTGTCGTAGCCGAACAGGAAGCCGCCGATCGCCGAGAGTGCCGTCAGGGCGTACAGCAGCCGACGCGACGACGACGTCGGAGCGACGGCGCCCAACGACGGCCTGGCTTCCGGGCCGTCCATAACTGGCGACTTGGCTTCCTGACCGTCCAAAACCGACGGCTTGGCTTCCGGGCCGTCCATAGTTGTCGGTTCTGAGGTGGAGCGGCTATCGTGTTGTGGGCAACCTTAGGGTTGAAGGGACAGACAGATGATATACTGCTGCCAACTCAAAAGACGAACAATCCTGGACCCTGATGTCGCAATGTCGGGAAGATCCTGCGACGAGCCAACCTGAGGGGACCTGAATTCACGGTGCTTCAATTGGAGACCTACAGAGGCGAGTTCGAGCGAGGGGTGCCCACTTCTGCTCGGTAGTTCGAGTGGACCGTGCGCCGCGGACTTCGGTAGCTCTCGAGCACCTGCCTGGTCGCCGCCGGCGCGGAAACTGAGAGGTGTGACAAGTTCTGAGACGATCGTCCGCTATCGGGCCCTCCCGGAGTGACCGTCAATGGTCATATGACTTCTGAGACTGATAAGGTCCTACCTATGTCAGATACTGCGATTTGCTGACCCTTTGACCTAAATTCTTGACAATCAGCATTCATCGTACCGACTACCGATCATAATTGCGCTCGGCGGCCGCGGGGTGTTGGGTAAAAGGGCTGTGAACATAGCTCCTTTTCAATAACTGGGCCTTCTTCATGATTCATATTTATGCTGCTTTGGAGAAACAACAATTGATAAATGAAATGGAACATCCCACTATATGGCAGTTGACCCCCGCCCCCCCCCCTCCCCCCCGGCTAGACGGCTGTGTCCGTACTAGTGGTGCCAATTTCATTAAATTTCAATTCCAATTCCGATCCAATTCCAAGAAATTGCCAAGTAAATTTCCAATTTTGTCCAAAGCGGGGGCTATTCCAATTTTTAACGATTTTTGCATTTTTTGCGTAAATTTTAAAAGTGTTTAAAAGCGTTTTAAAGGCCTCCGTTTTAAAATTTTAAATTTTAAAGGCCTTGTGTTCCGATTAATTTCCAAAAAATGTTAAGAATTCCGTCCAAATTCCAAATTGGAATTGGACAAAAATTGGAATTCCAAGAAAAGAAATTCCGATTGGCACCAATAGTCCGTACCATGGCGGCACTTTTCAAATTCAGGGGGTGCGCGATATGACCAGATGAGACAAGTGAAACTTCAAATTTCCGGCCAGCTCAACCACTTCTGGCTCGCATACTCCCTCCTCTTCATCCCGATATCAGTTACCTACCTACCGTGATACATCTTTCTGATCCTCTGTCCATTGTCCGTGCAGTACATACATACTGTGAATAAAAGCTTGCATGTTGTCGTTAGGGTCCAAGGACAATACAAGCGGGGACATTGGGGTTCTGTCGGCAAAGAAGAAATATTCAAGTTCATTTTAAAAGTCTACCGCGCAATATAGCATTCTTTTGCTCCGTTGCAAGTGGCGCTACTCTGGCGGCGAATCTGGGAACTACTAACTGTACTCAGGCCATGTGACCTTGACCGGCTCCTGAGATTGGGGTCACGTGACGCTCGGCCCGCCGGCGGCCGGTCCCACGAGAAAATTCAAGTTTGCAGTGCAATTTTGCATTGACAGACATCATTGACATATGATTCTAGACTAGCATTCGATACAGCGTTTAATTTTACACAGAATGACACTAAATTCAAGAGATTATCCGCCATCACTTCATCGCACTTTTTGTGTAACAGAAAGAATGTCCAGCCGACATTGCATGCTATAGCATAGTCACCGTGGTTATCCCGCGCCCGGCTGGGGGTCCTGGATTTCCACGCCCTGCTGGGGGGGGGGGGGTGTTTGAACACCCCCCCTTCTAACTCGGCTCCTGGGCCACGTAGCGATACGCGGAAGGCGGTGTTCGAAAGAGCGTCAAAAATAATGAGGAAATCACTTCGGTCCATTTTTTGGTCAGGTCAAAGGTCAGGTCACCAGAGGTCATTGAAGGCAAAATTTCGCCGATTTCCAGGTCGAATGTCGACAATTTTCAAGAAGCCAACGCATAACTCGGGAACCAATAGAGCTACAGCGCCGCGGAAAAGCGCATTCGATAGTCCTATTAACGCCCTTTCTGAATAATTTTCTCAGATTTGACCTAACGTCAACGGTTTTGCCTGCAGAGGGCAAAAACTGCAAAAATAGCCGATTTAATCGGAAACAGTCTTTCTGCAATAACTTTTGACCCAAGCCTTGTACGAGCTTAATTTTAACGGCATCGTGTTCCTCTCGTCAAGACGCATCGAATGAACTATAACTTGACCTTGAAAGGTCAACTTGAAAATTTGACCTCAGGTCAAGGTCATGACCTGACCGGAAAGTTCATGTTGCATATCAGTCGATCCGTATCGTCAAGCTGAACACATCTAAGGCGTTTTCATCGCTCTAGCATGCCTCTATCAAAAGTTATTTGCGAAAAACTGTTAGATACCATTCGTGACCTAAGATGACCTCAGGGCATAAACAGGGGTCACGGACACCATTTTCATGTTCAGTGTGTCTAAACCACTTGTAATTCAGTGGTTGGGAGTGTTTATAATGTTTTTCGTCCAAAAGAGGCGCATTTCAATTTTCTCCCATTGACTTATAATAGGGAGTAGGGTGGCCCTTATTTTCGAAAGTTTGAAAATCCAGTCTCCAAACCCGGATTCTTGTTCCACTCCATGAGAAAACCACGCGAGTATTTTTTTTTTAATCGAATAATATTTACCCGGTGCTCAACGACCTTAAAATTTTACTTTTTACGCACGCATGGGAGGGGTGGACACAGCACTAGCTGCCCAAGAACAGCGATCGTCACAGCGGCAAGCGGCACAGGAGGCGAGGAAGCGACGCGCGGAGGAGGAGGCGTCGACGTCCGCGGCAAGAGTCCAGTTGGAGGATTCGTCCTCAATCTCCTCTAGCACCAGCGCCGAAGGAAGCCCCACACGTGGTATCTCCCCAGTCCCACCCAAACGGCCTCGAGCGAACCTCAACATCGTCACCCCGGAC
Organism: Amphibalanus amphitrite; assembly: GCF_019059575.1. NCBI lineage: Eukaryota > Metazoa > Arthropoda > Thecostraca > Balanomorpha > Balanidae > Amphibalanus > Amphibalanus amphitrite. The sequence continues at coordinate 123,211 of NW_024882658.1, read as the reverse complement.
GTGGCGGCCTCTTTGGATCGCGTCAAGGTGAGCGACCGTGGCGCAGTGTTCGTCCTCACCGAGACAGCGCGTGCCCTGGGGCACGACACAGTTGAGTACAACATCAACAGGACATCGATCCAAAGCCAGCGCCGTCGTCACCGCGAGCAACTGGCCTCCGCCCTCAAGGAGAAACTGCGAGTAGAAGGCCCCTTGGTAGTCCACTGGGACGGGAAGCTGATGCCGGATCTCACCAGCAACGTCCACGTCGACCGCCTGCCCATCCTCGTGTCTGGGGGAGGGGAGGTTCAGCTGCTTCAGGTGGCGAAGCTTCCCAGTGGAAGAGGGGCGAATGAAGCGAAGGGCGTCGTAGAGGCGTTGGATAAGTGGAGCGTCGCTGACCGGGTCGTGGGGATGTCCTTTGACACCACCGCCGCCAACACGGGTCGCCAGTGCCACAACGGGGCGTGTACCCTGATTGAGCAGCAGCTGAAGAACGACCTCCTCTACCTCGCCTGCCGGCACCACATTCTCGAGCTCGTGATCGAGGCGGTCTTCACGTCGGTGATGGGGCCAACTACAGGGCCTGCTGTCCTGCTGTTCAAGCGTTTCCAGGAGAGGTGGCCCTTCATCAACCAAGGCGAGTTCCAGCCGATCGAGGATGGAGCAGGAGAGGTCGACATCAAGTGGTTCCTTCAGGCCCTGAAAGAGCGAACAGACCTTCGGGACGACTACCGGGAACTTCTGGAACTAACCGTCATCTTTCTCGGCGGCGTACCTCCCCGCGGAATACGCTTCCGTGCCTCTGCCCCCATGCACCACGCTAGGTGGATGAGCAAGGTGCTGTACTCGCTCAAGGTGTGGCTGTTCAGGGGACAGGTCAAACTGACGCCGAAGGAGGAGCGCGGACTGTTGAGGGTGGCCATGTTCTCCGCCCGCCTCTACAGCAAAGCCTGGACGCAAGCCCCACTTGCTGTCGTGGCTCCGCTCAACGATCTTCAGCTGCTTCAGGCACTGGACGGGTACGAGGACGCGGAGGTCTCCAAGGCCGCGACAAACAAGCTCCTCGGCCACCTCTGGTACCTCTCGGAAGAGCTGGTAGCCCTGGCGTTCTTCGACGACCGGGTTTCGTCAGAAACAAAGAAGAAGATGGTAGCGGCGATTGAGGAGAAGGACGGCAACGACACAGCCCGGAAGCGAGTGACCATTCCCGCTTCAGCGATCAGCGGCTGCAGCCTTGAGGACTTCGTGACCTCCAATACGTCCTCGTTCTTCTCCAAGATGTCCATCGACAAGGGATTCCTGGCGTTGGAACCGGCAGACTGGAAGAAGGATGAGGCGTACGGCAAGGCGTACAAAGCGCTGGAGAAGCTGTCGGTCACCAATGACCACGCGGAACAAGGCGTCGCCCTGATTCAGGAGTATAACCGGCTCCTGACGAAGGACGAAGAACAACTCCAGTTCCTCGTCCAGGTCGTCGCGGACCATCGGCGCCAGTTCCCGGACACCAGGAAGGGAACGCTTGCACGGACCGGGCGACAATGAGTGGCTAGCAAGTAGCAACCACATAACCCCCGCCAGGAGAGGAAAGCGGCTAATACTCCCACGAGAGCAACGTGGGACTGGGACCCGGAGTGCTTGTGACTAGCGTTCGCTGAGTAAAATTTCAGAGTCGTTGAGCACCGGTTAAATATATTCCGATTTCAATGAAACTTTGCACAGCACGTTTCTGGGTCAAAAGGAACAAGAATCCGGGTTTGGAGCATAGACAATATTCGTTTGAAAGTTCACCCCCATACAGAGGGCCACCCTAAATTAGGGAGGTCGCAAAATTGACCTGACCTTAGGTTATCGATATCAAAATTCTGAGATATACATTTTGTACATGCTATTGCTCTTAGCAATCGCTGAAAGTTTCAAAGCGATCGGTCACTCGGTGTAGCTATGACAGACATTGAAACTTTTTCTCCGTTCCGCTGCGCTTGCAAATGCATGACTGATGAATATGGGTCTGTGTATTCGTACGTTTGTACACCCGTCATGCACTTTGGGTGCAGATTACGCTTACACAGCCAGCAATGCATGGAAACACAGTACCACAGGCGGCGGCGGGGTGGCGGTGGACAATCGGAAAGACAAGAACGCTGAACAATGTGTAGGATCAGTGTTCGCGGCACGGCGTGGGCGCACAGACTGAGCCAATAGTGTTGGAGCCACACGGCAGGTGTCGCTGCAGTGGCGCCCGCGGACAGAGAAAGTTTTTGCCGCACGACCCCGTAGGTGTCGCTCGTCAAATGCATTTCTCCGTTCCGCTGCGCTTGCAAATGCATGACTGATGAATATGGGTCTGTGTATTCGTACGTTTGTACACCCGTCATGCACTTTGGGTGCAGATTACGCCCAACACCCCATCTGCACCCGCGCGGAACGGAGAGGCATTCGCTATGAACAAAATTGCCAGGGCGGCAGAAAGCTAATGGAAAACGATGGATGCCTCTGGATTAACAGACGTGGCGATAACGCGACGGCAGAGGACATGACATGCCGCGCACGGCGTAATTCACCTCACGCGACGCACAAACATGGCACCGTCGGCGGTGCGGCTGTGGCGTAGAAACTGCAGTTGCATCTGGGTTATGGCTGTGCGGGCGAGCTAAACCAACAATGAACACGCGAGCCCGACGTTACATATATACAGATACATCACTGTGGCGCGCAGCCGTCGGGAGTTGGGACTGCCGCTCCGCCGGCGAGGGCGGCGGTCCCAGAGCCCGGACCTGAAACAGGCAGCTGACAGACTACCGCTCCGCCCGTGAGGCGGGGGTCCGGGGGCCCGGACCTAAAACAGGCAGCTGACAAGACTGCCGCTCGCCCGTGAAGGCGGCGGTCCGGGATCCCGGACCGAAAACAGGCAGGTGGCCAAGGACGCCGCCGCTCCGCCTGCGAGGGCGGCGGTTTGGGAGCCCGGGCCTGAACAGGCAGCGTCGGGACTGCCGCTACGCCTGCTAGGGCGCGGCCCGTGCACCCAGACCTAGAACGGGCAGCTGTGGCTCGGGTTTGGGAGCGGTAGCGGTGGAAGGCCGGCAACGTTAACCCTCTTTGGACGGGACCCGCCGCTTAGGATGCCTGAAGGAGGGAGACCGGCCGCCGTACGTATCGCCGCACGGCCTGGGACGACCAGCGGCCGGCGTGGCAGAGTTGAGGCTCCGTTAGTCCGACTGCGGCGCCGTGGGAGGCGCCGCTGATGCGAAGGCAGTGCCCGGAGAGGCGGGCTGGGTTGAGACCAGCTCGACGGCCCGCCATGCGAAGTACGCGAGTGAGATCGCGCGATGTCAGAGGGCGGCGATGGCCGCCGATAAACAGTGCGTCATCAGGAAGGCCCGTGCCGCGGACCGCGAGGTAGTCGCGGACAGCGGCGACCGGACACGTGGCAAGATCAGGCCGGGCTCGAAGCGTGGTGGTGAACGGGGAGGCCGACGTTTTTGAGGATGGAATGGTGAGAGAAAGCTGGGGGCCGACGAGACTCACGTGGCTGAGTCGGACTGTGTGGGTCAGGTCTCGGCCGCGCACGACCTCGCCCGGGCGAAGCATAGCAAAGAAAGCCAATGTAAAGATGGCACGGAATGCAGCACGGTCTACCGGGGAGAGGCCTAGGAAATGGAGTGCGGCGCAGAGCTCGCCGAGCTCGGTCAGGGAGACGGCGAGGCGGTTGTCCGCACTCGGCCGTAGCCGGCGGGATCCCGCTAACAGCTGTCGCACCCGGAAGTCCGCCGTGGGATCCGGCGCGCCGGCTAGCTTGTGGCCGTAGGAGATGGCAGACGCCTCGGCGGCGAGGGTGGAAGCGGAACAGCCCTGCTCGTGTCGAGAGGCCAGGAAATCAGCAGTGTCGGCCACTGAGATGGGAAACAGGGCAGCAGTGGGCGGCAGAGTGAGGAAAACGCGGATTTGGCCCCACACTGCTCGATAAGAGCGAATGGTGGCAGGAGCTAGCGCGGCACCAGCTAGCTGGTGAACGGTGAGAGCGTGCCGCAGGCCGGCCAGTCCCAGGACGTCGGCGTGGCTGCTGCGGACGGGCGGAGCTCCTTGAAGACCTGCACAAGACCGCGGGACAGGGCGTCAGCTGCTGCATTGGCGATGCCGGGTGTGTGCACGGCACGCACGAGAATGTTATGAGAGACGGTGGTGAGAAAAAGGAATCGGAGCCATGGCATTAGGGCAGGCGAGCGAGATGACTGAGAGGTTATACAGGCCACCACAGCGGAGTTATCTGAGCGCACAAGGACGCAGCGATGCGCGAACCGATCTCGCCACACGTGCACGGCTACAGCGACAGCCACTAGTTCCAAAACGCTGATAGGGGCCTCGCGGAGGGACGCGGGCCACGGCCCCAGGAGCCAGTCCTCGCCGCAGATGGCACCGAGCCCGACCGAGCTGGAGGCGTCCGTCTCCAGGATAAGACCCGGCTCCAACAACCAGCGCCGGTGAGCGAGAATCGCGCGGCCTGGGAAACGGTCTAGAAACAGCAGCCAGGCGCGCATATCCTGTCTGGCCGCCCGGGTGATCGTGACGCGGTGGTGAGGGCGCGACACGCCGCGACACAAGTCGAACATGCGCCGTAGGAACGGGCGACCGAGTGGCACTGCGGTGCACGCAAAGCTGAGGAGCCCCGTGCATTCACGGACCATGCGGAGGGGCGCTTTCCGGCGGGCCAGCAGGCTCGTGAGGCCTGCCCTGGCACGTGCCAGCTTGTCAGCTGGCAGCCGCAGCTCGCCGCGCTCAAGGTCCAATACCACCCCGAGGAAGGTGAGGGACCGGCACGGCGCCACGGTCTTGTCGCGACGCAGCGGGATCGCCAAGTCACGGCACATGGCCTGAAAGCCGCCGAGCGAGCGCTGACACGCTGCGCGCGACTCGCCGATGAAGAGGAAGTCGTCCAAAACAGAAACAATGGGACCCGCCCCGAATTTGTTCTGCGCGATCCAGACGAGCGCATCACTGACGGACTGGAAGATTTGGGAAGAGCTGGCACAGCCCATAGGAAGGCAAAGGTCCACGTATGCGCAGTCCCGCCAATGGAAACCGAGCATGGCGGCGTCCGCCGGGCGGACGGGCACGATGCGGAATGCACTCTCAATATCGGTTTTGGCGAGGTAGGGGCGTTGGAAGGACCCAATCAGGCGAAGAGCCTCGTCCACCGACCCGTATTGAACATATGTGCGCTCCCGGGGAATGAAATCGTTGACGGAAGCGCCGGTGGGAAATGACAGGTGGTGAATGACCCGAAACGAGCCCGGAGACTTTTTGGGGATTAGACCAATGGGAGAAAAACGGACGATCCATGGCGGCGCGGGACAGAAAGGACCGGCTATCCGACCCGCGCGCGTCTCAGCCGCGACATATGCGTCCACGACTTCCGGCGCCAGAGAGCAGGATGGAAGGTTGCCGCCCGAGTCACCAGAGGGGACCTCGGCGCTGCCGAGCGGGAAGCCGTAGCGAAAACCGTGCACTAGCTGCGCGGCCAGGGCGGGGTCGTAACCTGTCAGGAGCAGCGCGAGGTGGTCGGGCGGGACTGATACCGGCGGAGTGAGGGAGTCATTCGCGGCCGGGGCGGCGGGTGCCGGGGAGGGCCGGGGCGGCGCGGCGAGGGCAGGCGAGCACGCTATGGGGGCCACGGCAGAGGCGGCACTCGTGCCGGAACAGGCACGGGGACCGGCGGCACCCGGCGGCGCGATTGTAGCCGAGGCAGAGCGCGCGAAAAGAGCCAGACGCGGCGGCCGGCCGGCTAGAGCCGCCCCGACCCTCGCCGCTTACACCGGCTGCAGACCCGGCCCGAGAACCGGCGATTCCGCGAGCGATTGCGGTGAGCCAAATGGGAGACGTGGCCGCCGTGGAGCCCCATGGGTGAGCTTCCGGGCAGAGGCCCCGTGCGCGCCGAAAGGCCTCATCGAAATCGCGCCACGCGAATCCAAGGCCGGGCGCCTGCAGCGAGGACACTTGTTGCATGTGGCGCAACAGACCGGAGGCGTCAGCGGGGTGGGCAGCCAAGTACACGGCCGCGTATCGAAGAAACGCGGTGGCCCAGGCGCCGAAATGCGGGATTGGGCGGCGCTGTACCGAGGGACGGAGACGGCCGTCGATAAGGCAAAACAGCCCTGGTTCTGCCGGGGGGATAGAGTCGTTGAGGAGAGTGTTTAGGTCAATGAATTGATGGGACACGATGAGGGCCGCCACCGCGGGGGATACGGCAGCGCGGGCCGCTAGGTCGTCACCTGCGGCATTTTCCACCGGTGCCGGCGGACGGCCGGCGACGGGCAACTGCGCCGCTGGCAGGTGCGCAGGTGGAGCAGGGCCGGCGGCGGTCGGAAGGGCGCCGGAGAGAACCGCCGGGAGCGCCATTGGCCCGGCTTGCAGTTCGGCAGCCGGCGTGTAGGCGTGGTCGGCGGACGTCAGATGGGCAGCTGGCCCATCCTGGAGACGCTGTGCCGGACCGCGCTGCACGGCGACCGTCGCCGGCGGTGATGGCTCGCTGGCAGGTAGAGCGGCGGCGACGGCGGCCCGGACCATGTCGCCCACCATTGTTTGAAGAGCGGCGGGGTCGATGACCGCGGCGTCAGGGGGCGAGGCGGCGGCGGCCGACGTTGTAGCAGCATGGCCCCGCCCTGGATTGGGCGGAGTGGTGGCCATCACTGCGGCCTGTCGCCTCGCCGCAGCAGCGGGCGTGCGGCGGCTCGTGGCACCAGCGCCAGACGCGGCCGCGGCCGCCGCGGAGCGTCTCGTAGTGGCGCGTCGCGGCGCGTCCGTCCGTGGCGCTGGCAGGGGGCGTGCCGGGGCACGGCCCGCCGACGACTTGGCCCGTGGCATAGCAGCTCCGAACGCATGAAAATAGACGACGATGTTAGCGGGAATGTGTATTTAAACGGCCAGCCGGTTAGGAGGGGGGGGGGGGACACACACGACACAGCACGGGAGCGACCCGGTACACGCTAAATCCCGGAGGAGGCGTCCATAGCCTCCTGTAGCACGCTCTCCAGGGTGCGCCACCCGGCCGCGGACGGATGAACCCCATCCGACGCCAGAAAGTCAGGTGGCGGCACAAAGTGGAGCAGGAGCACCGGCGGTTGGCGGAAAAGGCGGCGCAACAGTTTGTTGGCCACCCAGCGCCGCCGCCGGAAAATTCGCGCCGACACGCCGCTGGATGGAAAGCCTGTGCGCGGAGGGATGGGCAGCACATAGACGCGAACGACTCCGGCTGCCAGGAGCCCGAGCGTCAGTTCCTGGAGGTTGGCGAGCCACCGCTGAACGCGGCAGTCCCTTCTGGCGAGGTCATTTCCGCCCGCCACGAGCGTGACCACGCGAGGACGGGCACGAACTGCGGCCCGGATGGCCCAGCGCCTGAAGCCGTCGTCATTGACGCAGCCTCCGCGAACACCGGCCGCCGCCACGGCAAGGTGGGGCGAACAGCGGCGGGGGAGGTGGACAGCATAGCTGTCCCCTACGACGAGCATGCCTGCAATGAGAAAAACAAAATTACGTAAGCCCTGGACGCTCCCAGAGTGGGACGCGGACGAAACCGATATAGCATACACGGTTGCGTATACGTCCAGCCAATCTGTGACCGACTAGCGCTGCAGCTCAGGCATACACCGTTGCGTACACGTCAGGCCAATCTGTGACCGACTAACGCTGCCTCTCAGGCATATACGGTTGCGTACACGTCAGGCCAATCTGTGACCGACTAACGCTGCCTCTCAGGCATCCACGATTGCGTACACGTCTGGCCAAATTGTGACCGACTAACGCTGCGTCCCACAGAGTGGCATACGGCCAGCAGTGAGCTGACTCCAGCCCATACACCGTTGCGTACACGTCAGGCCAATCTGTGACCGACTAACGCTGCCTCCCAGGCATATACGGTTGCGTACACGTCAGGCCAATCTGTGACCGACTAACGCTGCCTCTCAGGCATACACGATTGCGTACACGTCTGGCCAAATTGTGACCGACTAACGCTGCTTCCCACAGAGTGGCATACAGCCAGCAGTGACCTGACTCCAGCCCAGATGGCCCGCTGCAGACCCGGTGCAAGACGACCCCCAATCAGCTGCGGACCTGCGGTCCGGTCGCCGGGCCAAAGGCCGCTAGGCCACGGTCACGGTCAGCTGACGACACGGCGGGTGAATCACCCGGGCCGCCTCACGGCGCGGATGACGGTTACGTAATGACACGCCCGCGCCTGCGCCGCTGGCGGCCACGTGGCTACCAGCAGTTGCTGTCGCTGCCGCCGCGGCGCCACCAGCGCTGGAGGTGTCCACACCTACCGCTGACGTCACGATCACGCGATCGCTGGGTAGAGGTCACACGATTGCTGCTCGGACCCGCCAAGATGGCGTCAGGGTGGCTTGGCCTTGGGTGCACAGAGACATTAGGTCATGCGCGTGGACAGGGCGATGAATACAACAAGATACGAGGCTAGCAGTCTGGTGGCAGCATAAGACGTAACTCCCTGAATTGCGGCACGAGCGTAACTGCGTATACGGTCGCCGGCGCAAACGCGCTATGGCCGACGACGCGATCGCGGGCCGCGGCGCGCCCCTGCGGCCGTAGGGGACACCACAGTTGTCGGTGGTGCAGGAACCTGCGGCAAGGGCCCTAGAGGCAATGATAGAAAAAAAATATAAAACAGCCAGCGACTGGTACTTTGGTCTGGCAGTTCCTAACTGAGAGCCGGCTGCCAGTGCCGCGAGCCCACTGGGCGAACATAAAAATACGACACCACGGCCCAGCCAGGCCATCTCGGCGTAATGCACCCACCACGTGGGGAGAACTCACCAGATGTGGTCCAACTACAATCGGAACGCTGAACAATGTGTAGGATCAGTGTTCGCGGCACGGCGTGGGCGCACAGACTGAGCCAATAGTGTTGGAGCCACACGGCAGGTGTCGCTGCAGTGGCGCCCGCGGACAGAGAAAGTTTTTGCCGCACGACCCCGTAGGTGTCGCTCGTCAAATGCATTTATGAGGTGAGGTCACTTCAAGTGACCTTGTGACCTGACCTTGAATGACCGTGGTCTGAAATTTTTTTACAACATGTGTAGAATTGATGTATAATAAGGTGTACCAAAAACGGCGGCGCTCCGCGCCCCCGTTTTTGATATATTCGCGAAAAACCACAAGGGGGGTGTTCAAACACCCCCCAGCAGGGCGCGGGTTAAGCAATGGGAGCGTACACTGTGGCCTATGATGTGTGCAGACTTATTGCTTTTGCCAAGAAGCAGAGCAATATTTATTTGAATCTGGAATCGTGTCCGGTACTAAATTTAACGGGCCATGCGCTGGCATCTACTTATTAGGTATTCGAAACATCAAAATAACATCTCGTCACAGATTTCAATTTCCTTACTCGTTCATAGCTCAGTGTTCACGGCTCATTCTGCATTGCTGGGCCTGATAACAATAAACTTCGAGTTACCTATGTCAAGTTTCATGTTGACACGCACAATGCAACGAACGATTCTAGATCAAGAAAGGTGTCCGATACCCAGTGGCGTAGCCAGAAATCGGCGAAAGGGGGGGCCATGGTGCTCGAGGGGGCGACTTTGCCCCTTGAGAGGGGCGCCATTGTGAGCTAGTGTCAGGGGCGTCAGTCTAAAATGTAACGTCATATATTCATGCATGATTTAGGTACTAGGTGTTGCAAAATACGAGGATAAGAACCAGGTTTCGCTGTTTTTTTTCCATAAAATCAAATAAATGCAATTTGCAGCCCGGTGTTTTTTTTTTTATCAAAAACCTTGATCTTTATGCATATTTAGCACGATATAGGAAACGAGCTCAGGCTACGGACATTTTATTCTCAAAATACGCAGCCATGCGAATTCGAAACGGTAAAATATACGTTGATCGATAGGCACAATCTTTATTCTTTGCAAAAAAAAAAAAATACAGGTTCACTCACTGATCCCAAGTGACCTGTGAACTGCAGCCTCTGGTCAACCGGGGTGGCCGTGCTTAGAATCTCAGACCGCACGTATGTAGGATTCACGCTGCGACTAATTGCCTAAATTGAGTCAAGGAAAGACTTGAACATTTAACCCTATTCCTGGCGGGCTCCGCCGGGACAAGAAACTGGCGGGGGGGGGGCCGATTCGGCCCCCCCTTCAGATCTCAAAAACTACACATCGCAGCGACAAACGGTAAACGGCATCGGATACGCACGGTCAAGATCTACAATTTTTACAAAGGTCATTTTCAGGTCAGGTCAAAGATGACGTCACAGGGGTCGAAAAAGTCAAAATGTCGGTGCTAGATATGGAGAGAGTTTTTCTCGAATAACTTTCGAATTAGTCAAGATAGGAACAAACTAAGGGCATCATCGTGATCCTCTCGTCAATCCGCATCGAATGATATATATGTTGACCTCGAAAGGTCAAGGTCAAAGGTTGACCTCAGGTCACGTGACCTCGAGGTCATCATGTATATCATTCGATGCGTCTTGACGAGCTGAACACAATGAGACCATCCACACGTCTGTATCTTGTTCCTGTACGGAGTTATTGGCCAAAAACCTTTGGTGACCTTTGATGACGTCACATGACCTCACAGCTGCCCAAGAGCAAAACAGACCTCAAGGTAGTGAAGGTTGATCGTATATGAAGTCATGTATGGTATATGGGGCCATTCCAACCCGTTTTAGTGGTAAAAACAGGGAGTTGATTTTTCCCCCATTGACTTATAATGGGGAGGTCGCGAAACTGACCTGACCTTAGGTCACCGATATCAAAATTCCGAGATATAAAAATTGCACATACTGGTACTCTAACTAAAGCCTGAAGAGAAGAAATTGATCGGTCAAAAACTCTAGCTCTGGCGTGATTGCAAACTTTTCTGAGGTAGGGTCACCAAACCGCCTCTGGTGACCTGACCTGAGGTCAGATCAACTCAAAATTTTCAGAAATGTTGCGTAGAAGCCTTTTAGGAAAAGTCAGAAAATTTGAGCTTCCTAGCTCAACGCGTTTGGGAGAAATAACCAAAAAACCTCAGGGGGGGCTCCTGAGGCCCCCCGCCAGGAATAGGGTTAAGACTATGATATCCACCATGAGATCCAAACTCATTGTCATACCAGCAGCGACTGCAGTCAGAGGCGACCGAACGCTGACCTGACACGTTCTGGATTTTTTTTTCTCCACAAATCACCTCTACCATTCGATGTCCAGTGCGCGAAGCCCCTACTTGTGGACATGCATGACTGCATGAGTGCCAGATGGGTGAGGCGTGAGACTGTCCCATATAGTGACACGAAGGTTTATGATGTCTTCGGCCGACGTAGTATAGAAGACGACTTTTGATGATGAGTGTGCATGATCGACTTTGAATGAGCGCCATAGAGACTTGCTGATCTCACCGAGCATTCGCCTTGCGTAATCCCCTGACCAAATATCTACATTGAGGGCCAGGTCAATTTTGTGACCTCTCATTACCTATTAGTTAACCCTCGCCGTGCTGGTGGCCTGTGTTTTCCGTGTCGTGCTGGGGGGAGGGGGGGGGGGGGCGTTTTCACGCGCCCCTCTAACTCGGCTCCTGGGCCACGTAGCGACACGCGGTAAGGGGCAATCAAAAGAGCGTAAAAAATAATGACGGAAAGACTTCGTTTAAGTTTTAGGTCAGTGTAGTAGAAAATTGGACAACCGAACACCAGTAATGCCAAAAGTCTCTCTGTATTCACAAAAATGCTCCAAATAAATCTGCACGTAAAATTATTTCCGCGTGAAATAATTTCACGCACTTAATTCAACTCACCTCTTCTGACACACCTCTTCAAGATCACTAAAACACTCAACACACACAAAATGTCAAAAATGCTGACTTCGGTCACGAAACCGGCCAAGCAACACTTCGCTGGTCACAGAACCGCGGGCACCATAATCGGCTACCAAACCGTGCACCTTATCGGTCACCAAACCGGAGCACATCGCCGCTCACCACCCGGGCACCATCACCGGGCACCACCGCCGGTCTCCAGCACCGGTCTTTATCACCGGGATCTATCACCGGGATCCATCACCGGGCTCCATCACCGGAATCTATCACCGGGATCCGATCCATCACCGGGCTCCATCACCGGGATCCATCACCGGGATCAATCTCCGGGCTCCTCCAGCACCGGTCTCCATCACCGGTCTCAACCACCGGGATCCATCACCGGGATCCATCACCGGGATCCAGCACCGGGCTTCGTCACCGGTATCCAAATCAGACGAAATCGAATCTATCGTTGCTCGTTGGTTCGTTCTCGTCTCGCCTCTTCGCCATTTCAGTAGCTTTGTTCGTATTCCCTGTCGAATTATATACAATACCGAAGACCGAAATAAGGCCGAAATAGCTTGTAATAGAAAATTAGACAACCGAACACCAGTAACTGTGATCTTCAGAAGCGCGTCGGACGCTCTGGAGGGGCGTCATTGGGCTTGAATGGGGCAACTTTAGTCTGAAGCGGGACGACTTCAGTCTCAAGAGGGAGGCGCTAGTGGCTCTTGAGGGCGCTATTGATCTCGGATAGGGCGACTGTGATCTTGAGAAGAGTGCGGGTGCTTTAGAGGGGCGCCAGTGGTTTCAGGGGCGCCATCGATCTTGGATGGGGCCGAATTGGGCATGGCTGTGAACTTCAGAAGGGCGCCGGGTGCTCTAGAGGGGCGCCATCAAGCTTTAATGGGGCGACTGTTCCGTTCAGGTGGGTGCCAGTGGCTCTGCAGGGGCGCCATCGACCCTGGGGGTTCGGAATATTCTGGTTTCCGGAGGGGCGCCCTTCAACATTTGGGGGCTCAGGTCGTATTTGGGGGTGCCCTGGAGAGCATTTAGGTGTCCAGGCACCCCCAAAGAGATATTGAGTTCGATCCCTACCTGCACAGCACTTTTTAATTCATGTTCTCTCTGTAAAACGGCATCAGCCTAGTCGGCGCTAATTGGGGCGCCATTTGGGCGGCTGGGCGGAAAGGGGGCCCATGGCCCCCATGGCCCCCCCCCTGTCTACGCCACTGCCGATACCTCGTGTTCAATTCTTCACAGTATGGCGCTATTAATAGGGAAAATCTGCTATGATCACTTCACGGCGCTAATTGTGGAACAAAGCCATGCTGCATATTTCCCCGATGAGAGCGGGGCGTGGCCGTGAACGCAGAACGACGTGAACCCCATGATAGATTGTTATTTGCCAACAACCAACGGAAGAATATATTGGTTTTAAAATCACATCCGGGAAAAGATTTTACGGGCTATTCAATGATTACGAGCGAGCGAGCGCAGCGAGCGAAGTGAGTCTTTTCAATATAACGGAAAAGTCTCAGTATGAGCGGCCCGGCCCGGCCCGGCCCGGCCCGGCCCGGCCCGGCCCGGCCTGTAACGCTTTTGAGAGGCTTATATCTCAGCAACCGCTGGACCGATTGGCCTACGGTCTTTTTTGTTGGGTAGCCCCATCCCTTCTACCCCGTAATTGACTACTTTTGATACATCTCAGTGACCGTCGTGGCACGTGCCACGTGAAAAGTCAAGGGTGTTCAAGCTGTTTTGCAAAAGTAGTGATTTTGAGAGGCTCATATATCAGCAGCCGCTTGGGCGATTGACTTGCCGTAATTTTTGTAGGGTAGCAGCATCCCTTCTACCCAAAATAGGATACTCTCGATGCATGTGGGTCACCCCCAGTGCACGTGCAAAATACAACAATAAGAGGTGCCAAATTTGTTCCCATTTCAGTAACTCGGTAATTACTGGGGCGATTTCGCTGAAACTTGGCATACAGGTAGGCACCCACCAGGCAATGCATTCCCATGTGTTGCGGTTAGGGTGCTACTGCACGTGCGCACGTGCAGGGGGCGTTTCCAGATCTCGAGAACGGCTGGGCCGATTGCGCTCAAATTTGGTACACGGTTGGGGACCAGTTAGTAGGGTGCCGTGCAAAAGTCATTTTGGACCCCGTTTGCACGTGCGCACGTGCAGAATGCCGCTTCCAGATCTCAGGAACGGCTGGGCCGATTGCGTTCAAATTTGGCACACCGCTAGCGACCGGTTAGAAGGGTGCTTTGCGCAAGCCCGTTGGAAGCACCCTCTCGCCCTACCGCACGTGCAGGGCTCACTATCTCGCTCGCTCGTTCTTCGCCCAAAAGGCGTTTTACTGGTAATAATTATTCGAAGAATGAGGATTGAGGATACCTCGTCGCAGATTTCATTTTCCCCACTATCTTTACTTGGAGGTCGATTAGCATCGCTAGCCAGATCTACGTTTATATTAATTTTGTTATCGACATGCACGATAAAATGTCGATTTTTGACAAGCTGTTGATAAAGCGTTCAATTCTGCACAAAATGACACTAAAAATAAGGGATAATCCCACATAGTTTAATCGCACGTTTTGTGGAATAGAAGAGCCGTCATTGCATATTAACGCAATGAATGGGAGCCTTTCAGAGCGGCGTGTACTGTGTGCAGATTTGTTGCTTTTGCCAAGAAGAAAGGGAACGATAAATTGAATCTAGAATCATGCATGATACTAAATTTGTTGAACTATCTAATGCTATTTATTATTCGAAGAACAAGAACGCTGTTTTGTTGCAGCCTTCAACTTTCTTGTTCATACAGTTCGTAGTTCGCGGCTCATTCGGCAGTTGCTGGGCCTGACAACAATAAACTTTGAGTTTCAGTATCAAGTTTTCCTATTGACGTGCAAAATAAAATGTCGATTCTAGACAGCTGGTCGATAAAGCACTAATTTCTACGCAGTATAATGTTATTAAAAAGGAAAAATATGATGGAACTCCTCCGCACTTCTGTGAAACAATAAGATGTCGCATATTTTCGTGACGGGAGCCTGGCGGGTCCCGCGTGCGAATATATGCCGACTGATGTTTCTTGCCAACAAGCATAACAATAATTGGTATGTAGAATTGTGTCCTGGAATAAATTTTGCTAGCTATTCAATGATGCTAATTATTACAAGAATGAGAATGGTATCTGGTCGCAGGCTTCATTTTCTTTTTGTCTTTATTTGGAGATTCATGGTGCTTTGTTGGCCAGGCTTTGTATTTGCAGGTCTGTCAAGTAATGCTCTATGAGCGTTCGAATTCCGATAGGTATGTAGGGAAAATAAAATCTTCAACGGTATATCATTTTTGTTCTTCGAATAACTAATATCATTTGATACCCCGTAGAACATAATCTAGGAAGTGATTCCATATGTAGAACCAGGATACTTTTCCCCTGTTCATTAGCAGCAAACAATCGAACGGCATACATCGTTCGTGGCGGGGCCCCATTCCCCTCGCGAAACTATATAAAATCCTTTTGTTCAACAAATACTGCGGTGAAGTGATAGCCGATTTATCCTTTTCAACAGTGCCATACTGTGTAGAATTGAATGCTTTATTGCACAGCCATCTAGAAAAGACATTTCATTTTCCGCATCGATATGAAAACTTGGTGCGAACTCGAAGACTACTGTTGTCAGGCCAGCAATGCCGAATGGGTAACCTGAGAAATATTAACGAATAAGCAAATTGAAATCTGCGACGAGATGTTATTTTCATTCTTCGATTGATTAGTAGCATTGAATAGCCGGTTAAATTTAGTACCAAACATGATTCTAGATTGAATTTACTATTGCCTTGCTTGTTGGCAAAAGCAATAAATATGCACACCTCGCACGCCGCCCTGGACGCACCCATTGTATTAAAATGCGACGTCGGCTCGACACTCCTTCTGTTCCACAAAAAGCGCGATGAAGTGATGGCGGATAATCCCTCGAATCTGGTGTCATTCTGTGTAGAATTGAACGCTGTATCTAATGCTTATCTAGAATCGACATTTTATCGTGCACGTCCATAAGAAATTGATAGAAGAATTGAAGAATGTATAGCCAGCAGTGCCCAATGGGCCTCTAAATAAAGACAAGTAGGACACATGAAATCTGCGACGAGATATCATGCTCATTCTTCGAATAATCAGTATTATTGAATAGCCCGTAAAATGTGTTCCCAGATGCGATTCTAGAACCAATGCACTATCCCATTATTTATTGGCACCAAACAATTAATTGGCATGCATATTTCCCGGCGGCGCCCCGCTCCCATCGCAAAATGTGCAATATCCTTTTGTTGCACAAATAGTGCGGAGAAGTGATAGCCGATTTATCCTTTTCGGTAGTGCCATGCTGTGTAGAATTGAGCATTTTATTGAACAGCCATCTAGAATCTACATTTCATTGTGCGCATCAATATGAAAACTTGGTGCGAACTCGAAGATTATTGTTGCCAGGCCAGCAATGCCGAATAGGTAACCTGGGAAATATTAACGAATAAGCAAATTGAAATCTGCGACGAGATGTTATTTTCATTCTTCGATTTATTAGTAGCATTTGAATAGTATGTTAAATTTAGTACCAAACATGATTCTAGATTGAATTTACTATTGCCTTGCTTGTTGGCAAAAGCAATAAATATGCACACATCGCATGCCGCCCTGGGCCCGATTTCACCAAGTGAATATATTCTTGGTGTACTTTGGAAAAGTACACCGACAAAGTACGACGATAATACTATTCGGTTTCGCCACAGGAATATATTCAATACGCCCGCTTTACGTACTTTGGGAGCCACCGGCGCGCATGCATATATCTTTTCTTGTCGGGGACATGCAGTCACTATATTTTTCCGTATTTAAAGTCGACGAGCTGTAATGCTCAGATATACAATATTATGGAAAAAAAAATTCTAGCTACGCTAATAAGAATTAAATTTGCTGATCATACAAGAGGAAGTGCCTAAACAAATATTGCTAATAATGCTCTTGATATTTTTGCTGGGAGCATGACATTCCAAAGCCAAAAATGTAAACAATCGGCAGCAAGCCGCGCAGCACAGTTGACGTTACTGGCGTGTGTGGGTTTTATTGGATTTTGAATTGATATTAATTTTTTCTTCCAAGTTACTTCTCATTAGATATTGCTTCAATATTTGTTCACATCTTCTACGCAATTCTGGAGTGGTTCAAAGCAAATATAAATAAAGTCGAACAAGAAATGGCATTACCTACTTGAGGCACCTATCTTATACCTATCTAACTACCGATCACTGACGATAGCAAGGAGCACGGCCGACTAGCCGACAAGTTATCTGAAATATTACTTGAATCAAGTTTTTAAATAATCGAAGGGTCTACCGACGACTTCAAATATGGAGAATATTTCGGAATCATTCGGCAGACTGAACCTGAACGGAAGCGGGAAGCCGGTGATAAATTGAATCATTTGGCCACAACACACACAAAAAAATATGGACATTGTACAGCATATGGGTACTGCAAAGAAATAGCAAAAGTGGGCGATGAAAACGAATGTAAACGAATGCGTTGTGACTTGTGATGCAACATGCTGGGCATGTCAACAAGGCGTTGCTGGACTGGACTTCAGTCCTTCCTCTCGCCCTCGCCAGTTATTTACTTCCTCTTCGGTAAAACGCTGTATAAAGAGCACGGTGTAATAATCACGGTGAGATAGATTTGTAACGCTTTTGGCCTTTTGTGTTATCAAAATACGATGTGAACTGTCGTTTTTTTTTAAGTGGAAAACTCAATGTAATCGGGAATGCGAATGAAAAAAGGAATTCCCTTTTGTGTTTCTGCATGATGGGGTGATTTTAATCGCAGTGATGCCACGATGAGATAAGCCTTATAAAAATAGCTGTTCTGGGGTTTAATTTCAATATAAGCCCTGACACACGATACCCTATATATCCAGCAAGAAATAACCATTATGACATCAAAAACTTTTGCGTAGCCTGTGGCATGTTTTTATCATACGTTGCATCGACGAAGTCATTAAATTTGTAACATTATCATACAAAAAAATTGATGTATGCCAAGCTGTTTCTCAAAGTATGCCACAAAAAGTAGCATACTTTCAATGCCAGCAAACTCGGCAAACAGCTGTTGAAAAAGCAGATCGGCGTACCAGAAGTACCTCAAATGTAATAGCATGCCAAAAAACAACGGACTTATGCAGTCATACTTTGTCTTTGTCTTGAATAAGTATCCCTGTACGGAGTTTAGTGAAACTGAATATGTCATAATATGCCAAAAGTGAATATGTACGCCGCCGTAATGGAATATATTCACTTGGTGAAATCGGGCCCTGGACGCACCCATTGTATTAAAATGCGACGTCGGCTCGACACTCCTTCTGTTCCACAAAAAGCGCGATGAAGTGATGGCGGATAATTCCTCGAATCTGGTGTCATTCTGTGTAGAATTGAACGCTGTATCTAATGCTTGTCTAGAATCGACATTTTATCGTGCACGCCAATAAAAATTGATAAAAGCTTGGTATGGCCAGCAGTGCTCATGGTTCTCCAAATGACAAGTAGGAAAAATAAAATCTGCGACGAGTTATCATTCTCATTCCTCGAATGGCCGGTATCATTAAAAAGCCCGTAAAATGTATTCCCGGACCGGAGACGATTATCGAACCAACGTATTATTCCTTTGTTTATTGGCAACAAACAATCGAGTAGCATACATCGTTCGTGGCGGGGTCCCACTCCTCTCGCGAAACGATGAAACATCCTTCTATTTCACAAATAGTGCTGTGAAGTGATAGCAGAATTATCCTTTTCAGCAGTGCCATATTGTGTAGAATTGATTGCTTTATCAAACAGCTATCTAGAATCTGCACATAATTTTGCGCATCAATATGAAAACTTGGTGTGAACCTCGAAGGTATTGGTTGTTGGGCGAGCAATGCCGAATAGGTAAGCCGGGAAATATTAACGAGTAAGGAAATTGAAAGCTGCGACGAGATGTTACTTTAATTCTTCAAATAATTAGCAGCATTGAATATTCCGTTGAATTTAGAACCCAACATGATTCTAGATTAAATTCACCATTGCCTTGCTTGTTGGCAAAAACAATGAATATGCACACATCGCACGCCGCCCTGGACGCACCCATTGCATTAAAATGCAACGTCGGCTCGACACTCCTTCTGTTCCACAAAAAGTGCGGTGAAGTGATGGCGGATAATCCCTCGAATTTGGTGTCATTCTGTGTAGAATTGAACGTTGTATCGAATGCTTGTCTAGAATCGACATTTTATCGTGCATGCCAATACAAATTGATAAAAGCTTGGTATGGCCAGCAGTGCTCCATTGGCCTCCAAATAAAGACAAGTAGGAAAAATAAAATCTGCGACGAGATATCATTCTCATTCCTCAAATACCCGGTATCATTAGAAAGCCCGTAAAAAGTGTTCCCGGACAATATTCTGGAACCAACGTATTATTCCTTTGTTTATTGGCAACAATCAATTAGCATGCATCGTTCGCGGCGGCGTCCCGCTCCCATCGCAAATATATGCAATATCCTTTTGTTCCACTAATAGTGCGGTGAAGGGATTGCAGATTTATCCTTTTCAATAGTGCCATATTGTGTAGAATTGAGCACTTTATTGAAAAGCCATCTAGAATCGACATTTCATTGTAGGGGAAGTTGGGGCAATGCCGGAGTTGGGGCAAAGCCGAAATTCGAGATATTTCGAAAACCGTAAGACATGGATGCCACCTGTCAGTGATGCTCTGAAGCTTAAGTGACTACAATTATCGCATGTTTGTTACGAGTCGTCATTCGGAATACTTCGGCTGTGAGGGCGCCAAGAGCGTTTTCAAGGTACGCGTTCCTTGTACTACATGCGCCTTTGAAGCTGCATTTCTTACTCATTATGCTACCGTTTGTCTGGCCAATTCGGTCAAGTAATCTTCAGCATGTCTTTGCATAAGTGTGCTGCCCATTTGAAATTTATACGGCACGTTGAAAAGTTATGGGCCTGCAAATGAAAGTATGGCTGGCTGGGGTAATGCCGAAAACGTGCAATTACGCACGTTAAAGCACGCTACGTGGACTTTACTGCTGTAGAATAACAGCACGAATTTTTAGTCACACAAATTACACTTTCAACCGACACAACGACCTGTTACCTATAAGGAATTATTTACCTGGCATTTTCTTATTATATCACACAATTATAACTTCCAGTGTGCACCAAGCGTCATCAAGCTCTTAAAACGCGTGTCAGCTTTGATAAATTCTGGATAAAGTTTGAGATAAAGTGGCAAAACATCAATGTCGGCATTCCCCGTAGATCATTTCTCCCATTTTCGGCTTTCCCCGCAGTCCGGGGCAACGCCGAAAAAGTCACTTCTTTGATATTTTTAGTTTGTGCGCTTAACGGTATGCGAATTCATCAAATGCGCCTGGTATGTTTGGAAGGCAAAAGACTGGCCTCTCGAATGACGCCAACAAGAATAGCTTATATTGTCTACCTTGCGTGCTACGGGCGTCAGAAAAAAAGTATTCGGCGTTCCCCCAACTTCCCCTACGTATCAACATGAAAACTTGATGCAAACTCGAAGGTTAATGTCAGACGAGCAATGCCGACCTAACCTGGGAAATATTAACGAGTAAGCAAATTGAAATCCGCGACGAGATGTTATTTTAATTCTTCGATTAATTAGTAGCATTGAATAGCCCGTTAAATTTAGTACCAAATGTCATTCTAGATTCAATTTATTATTGCCCCACTTGTTGGCAAAAGCAATAAATCTGTACATATCGCACGCCGCCCTGCTACGCTCCCATTGCGTTAGTATGCAACGTCGCCTCGACATTCTTTCTGTTCCACAAAAAGTGCGATGAAGTGATGGCAGATAATCTCTTAAATTTAGTGTCATTCTGTGTAGAATTAAACGCTGTATCGAATGCTAATCTAGAATCATATGTCATTGGTGTCCGTCTATGCAAAGTTCCACTGCAAACTTGAATTTTCGCCTCGGAGCGGTCGCCGACGGGCCGAGTGTCACGTGACCCCAATCTCAGGAGCCGGTCAAGGTCACCTGACCAGAGATCGGTCAGTAGTTCTCAGATTTACCGCTAGAGTAGCGCCACTTGTATCGATGTCCGCCCTTGGACCGTAACGTGAAAGCGGAACGAAAATAATGGGGGAAATTTGGTAGCAAATTCTCTTCAAACATGGCGGCCTCCAGTGGAGCAGTGTCCGAGTCTGGTGCGATACCGAAATGGCAAATTGCGTTAGCAGTAGGAACACCAGTGGTACTTGGAGTTGGTTATTATTTGTATAAGTCATCCAAGACCGAGGACAAAGGCAAAAAGTCCTCTGAAAAGAAAGATTTAGTGGAGAAAACGGCATCCAGTGACAGCGCCGCTAATGCCGCAACACCGCCAGATCCAGTCCCAGAGGTAAAATACGCGTGTTTATGAAAATAAAATGATCATTCTGTTGGTTTGATGTGTTGTAATTTTGAAATCCTTAGTCTGAGCTAACACATTGCTTATAACTTAATTTCATAATAGCTTAGAAGGTTGATATCACAACATGTGAGTGGTCTTCATAGTCAGTTCCTTTCATATCGTATTACCATAAATAAATCAATAATTTTGTATTGTTTTACCATGTTCATGCCATCTTTGATCTTAAAGTTAGACACTTTCAATTGTATGATATATTATGCTTTTAAATGTGGTGCTACAAAGGCAGAATAATTGTATATATGATCCTTACTTTTCAAGAAAAATTGCTAAAAAAAGCTGCCAAGTAGATACAGTGTATGATGAATGTATCTGCTAGTAGAAAAGTGATAAAATCCAAATATATCAAAAGTGCATTAACATCAGAAGATGTATCATATATTTGGCATCTATAAATTGTTAGGATCAATATCAATATGTGCAATAGATTCTATAAATTATGCTTATAAATGTATGCCTTATCTGGATATGGAGCAATGTAAAAGAAAAAATGTTAATAATTCCTATTTTCTTCTTACTTATCAACATTTTACAAATATGTCAACAGTTAATGATTATGCAAACTAAATTCAATTTGTTCCTATTTTGATTGCTTTGTTATTGATAATGCCACTAACAGCTGTGTAGATAATCCAGTTAAAAAAGGAACAATAATTAGAGGAAAGCTCAAAACAGTCAACAGGTTTTTGATGTCAATTTTTTTATTGTTTATTTTTAGAATACTGCATTAGGCTTTGACCATCAATGTTTTGCTCCTCTGCTTAGTAAACATCAACATTGATATTTGTTTTTGTAGATATTTGATTTCTTATCCTTGCAATTGTACCTTCATTTATTTTTTTGCAGACACCACTTGACAAAGCTCGTGCATCAAAAAATAAGGGAAACAAGTACTTCAAGGTGCAGAAATACAATGAGGCAATCAAGTGCTATGACTCAGCTATTGAGCTGTGTCCACCAGACCAGGCCCAGGACCTGTCTACCTTCCACCAGAACCGGGCTGCTGCCCATGAACAACTGGTAAGTGGTGACTGGTAATTCCAGTTCCTGACTGGTTGCATGGCAAGTGGGTAAACACTGAGTGCATGCAGTTATTATTAAGTGAGATTCTCATGTATGTGTAGGTTTTATGTAGCTCTATGTATGATAATACCAATGTTTTTGTTTGTGCCTCAAAGGGAAATCTTGAAAGATGCAAATCCTTTGATGCCATACTTACCTACCTACACTTGCTTCATTTGTTCATTCACCCATTTCTGCATGCATTATTTTTTTTTCTTCAGAAATTCATCACACTTTGTTTTCAGGCTAGTTCAGATTGGAGCATGTGTTTTTGCCAGGCCAGGAGGACACTAGCCTTCTTACAGCTTCTTTAGCATGTAAATTTCAACCATGTGGGCTCACTGCTCAATGCTCACATTTGACTCATTTGTTGATCAAAACTAGGAAAGTTCTTTCATATTTTTGCATCATTCTGTACCACCTGTGCACTGTGTGACATTCCTCGAGGTGCTGCTGTGGTGACAGTCCGCTCCCTGTGCCTCCAGGGTAACCGCGCAGCGTCCCGTCACGACTGACCCATGTTTAGTGACAATGTCCCCCTCCCCCACACCAGGGTAACCACGCGGCTTCCCGCCACGACTGTGACCGCGCGCTGCAGCTGGCGCCGCGCTACGCCAAGGCGCTGCACCGTCGCGCCAAGGCGTGCGAGGCGCTGGGCGAGTTGTCACAGGCGCTGCGGGATGTGACGGCCGTCTGTATCCTGGAGGGCTTCCAGAACCAGGCCACCCTAATGATGGCCGACCGCGTGCTCAAGGAGCTCGGTAGGTGGCCGACGGTGCGGCTGGGAGACGCTGGGGACGAGTCAGAGATAGGGGAGCCGATATCAGTGCAACAAAGCGTCCAGTGGATGGTAGCGGCATTGGTCTGAGTTGGGTGATAGTCTTGCGTTGCTTTGGTAGAATACGATCTTCGGTGTCTTCACCGTTTCTTGCGGGTATGCTTCATTCAATATTTGTGGTAGTCGTTACATAATGTGGTCCAGTCAAAGCAATAGTTAAGTGGTTGTCTGATAATTGTTTGAGTTTAAGAATACACGATTTAATTTAAAAATAGTCTGCATTTTCGTCCTTTTACACATGCTGGATTTTTTTCTTTAAATACCTCTTCAGCACTTCGTCGTAATTCGTACATCGCTTGAGCTGTCCCTGGCGTTCCAAACGTTCATAGTGGGAGTTATGTACTAGCATGTGTTCGTTCATCTCTCCAGGTAAGAGACACGCCAAGGAGGCGCTGCAGAACCGTCAGCCGGTGATGCCGTCCAAACACTTTGTGCAGACGTTCCTCTCGTCGTTTGCCGAGGATCCCCTGTCCGACTGCTGGAGGAAGGAGGACACCAGCGCGCCGACCGCCGACGACGCCGACCTCAGGTCAGTGCGGGGTTAAGGATGGTGCGGTCTGACCTCGTGACCTTGAGCTAGCGCTCGATCGATGACGCGTTCGGCCTCGCGTCGGCTTTTCAACCATAGAACACTTAAGGGTGCGATGTTAATGTTAAGTCAATGGGAGGTGAAAAACCGCAATATCTTGAAAACCGATATAGATATTAGCCTCAAATTTGGCATGTACCTGCTCCATGGGTATACAAAGCCTACTTTGGACAAGCTGTTTGATTCCGTGCAATATTCACGTTAATATTGCACGATAAAGGTGGAAAAACTGAAAAGTTTGAGCCGAAATTCATTAAATGTCATTCAAACTAGGCGCAAAAAATGAATGGCACCCGCATCTCCTCAAAGTGGACAACAATTCTATGTACTCCGATTTTCCATTTTCTTTTTGCAATGTTGCAAAAAATGAAAGTAAAACTTTGCTCATCTTTCATTTTTTGTGTGAGGCATAAAACAAAAAACCGGCTACATAGAAATGTGCACAGAACATTTCTTCACACGAAAATGAAGTTTACTTTTCAGAAATATCTGAACTGTGACTGGAATTAAGCCCGATTCATATCCACTTTTTGACGGTTTTGTTGGTTCAAGGGAGTGCCGCTAGATGTCGTATGGGTCTCCGCCTCGGTCCCTGCCGCTCCCCCATGTAATAAAACCCGCGAGTCGCGCAGACCGGCGGGGAGGGACTGTCAACACACGGTGATTTACGGTCTGGGGTTCCCGCATGTGCCGGTGGCCGTGAAACTCTGCTGGAACAGAAGCGAACTCGGGATTGTCGGAGGAAATTACGGATGGTGGGTGGATTGTATAAGATTAGTGGATTTTATATAAGTAGTATATCGATGCACAGGTTACCACACCTATCCGTGCTTCTATCCTCAGGATACTGAAATCCTTCTCCTCCAAGCCGCAACCCCCCTCCGGGCTGGACAGGCAACTTTATCTCATGCGGGCTGCTCCCTTGGAGCGGCACCGCTGCTCCCGAGGGAGCTGCACCCCGTAGCCGGGTGCAGAGAGTGCTTGGGGGGCTGGTCGACTTGTCCTTTTGGACGGGCTCAGCCCCGGCGACTCTCTAGGGTGCCTGCCCAGACCAATGTCTCCCCCTAATTCCTATCATCCTTCCGGCTCTGCAATGGTCTTGTCGACCGAAAGGGCCTAACCCAACAAAACAAACAAACAAACAAACACAGGTTACCAACTACCAACCTTGGCGCCTATACTTTACCTTTTCCCCGAAATAAACATGGGTATTGCATGTGAACTGTGATGGCATGCTTGAATTTGATTGTGGCCAGTCTGTCTATACGTCAGTAATATTGCAGTCGCATAGTACCTACTCTGAACTCTGAAGCTGCATTTGTATAGCAATCACAATTCACAGCACGTCGGCAAATAATGTGGTATCGGTATATAGCAACCACATGGTGAAGCTCAAGACCAAGAAGGAACAACCAGTACTACTATGCATTGTAATACTCACGGAAAGTAATAAAACAGTGCATCAGTAGTTATATATCAGCGATGCATCACACATAAATCCCCAGTATGGCGTCTGCTCTGCTGACACAGTGCAGAGGCGAAGCCAATGAAAACATACCAGTATAACCGGTACATAATATTGCATCCATGGCATGCATTGACATATTGCATTCGTACATGACACGAAACTGACACAGAACAAGGAGCACAAAATGAGATCGGCATGATGCTGAGCGAAAAATGGATGCTTCGGGTGCACTACCAGCCCAACTGGTCTTTCCACTTCTGTGTTTGTTTGCTTTTCATATGCTTGTATAGCTAGCTCCTCATTGACGCGGCCACTGCAGAGCAGGTGTATCTACTTTTGTTGTATCGTAAAGAAGTCTGTTCATGATGTTTTTGTTTGACGTTGAGTCTCGCATATTCGCTGGTGAAAGAATGTCGCAGTGACGCGTTTGCGTCGCTCGCGGTGCCACTCTTCCTTGTCATCAGCAGTGTTCTCAGCGATTTGGGCACGCTCCACAGCAGTGCTTCCAAGGCTGTCTAAAAACTCCTTTGTTTTGAGCTGATATTGCTGAATATCGCGGTCCTCTAAGTCGGGTGCTGCACAGCCGGGTCCGTAGTCCCCATCTGTCCCCGCGAGAGAGCGCCGAACGTATCTGCTAACCCTTTTGGCCGGATCGTTGGGACGTTGGAGACGTTTCTTTTGTGCGACATTGACATATTTTTTCATGATCTTTGTTGGACTTTTTTTGAAATTTTTGTTTGAAAACATCGATGTGCATCTGGCTGCCGGATTGGAAGGCTAAAGCTGCTGCGGCACAGTGGTCATGGTACCCACGCTTCTGGTAGTGGTTTACCCGTTTACCGCCGAGGGTTTTTGCCTCGGCGACAAACGACAATGCTTTCAAACGAGAAATAGATGAGAAATGGAATACGAATCTTCCAGCTCATAGTTTGCTCCATTAAAATAAGATTGTGCGCATGGGGCTTAGCTTCAAATGGGAAAATAGATGCTGAACTTCCCGTTGTTGTTACGGAGCGAGCGAAGCAAGCGAAGTCTTTTCAATATAACGGATAAAGCTCAGTAAGAGCGGCCCTGCCCGACCCGGCCCGGGCTGTAACGCTTTTGAAAGGCTAAAAAAAAAACTCAGCAACCGCTGGGCCGATTTACTTGCGGTAGTTTTTGTATAGCTTGATTCCTTCTACCAAGTATTTGACTTCTTTCGATGCATATGGGTGACCCCCTATGCACGTGCCACGTGCAAAACAAAGAGGAGTCATTTTTGTAACAATTGCAATATCTCGGTAGTTACTGGGCCGATTGCGCTGAAACTTTGCATGTAGGTAGGCAGTAGGCACCCACTAGGCAATGCATTTTCATGTCCCACAGTCCATGTGGGGTGCTGCGGCACGTGCGCACGTACAGGGGTCGATTCCAGCTCTCGAGAACGGCTGGACTGATTGCGCTCAGATTTGGTTAGCGGTTAGGGATCCGTTAGTAGGGTGCCGTGCAAAAGTCAGTTGGGACCCATTTTGCACGTGCGCACGTGCAGGGTGCCGCTTCTAGATCTTGAGAACGGCTGGGTCGATTGCGCTCAAATATGGCACATTGCTAGAGACCGGTTAGTAGGGTACCGTGCACAAGTCAGTTGGAGGTACCCCCTCACAATTTCCCACGTGCAAGGCCCACCCTCTCGCTCGCTCCGTTTGTCGTCCTATAAGGCGTTTTACTGCTGGTAGTATGTGTAGCAATGTGAATCTAGCACTGCATTTCACTAAAACAATGCCGTCAGGTCAATCATGTGAGGATATCAGACGCATTCTTGTGACTAGAGCTGCGGCAGACTCAATATTCGATAACATGTATCCATATCAAATAATCAGTTTCGTTCTAACTGGGTAGGACGTACAGTCCACAGCAGAAGTAATGTGGGGTTTCAGTCATGGGTATGTTCTGCTTCTGAAGCTCAGGAACGATTAGCCAGGCTACAATGAAACTTTGAATGTAGCTTATATGTATCGTCACCCTTGCAGCTGCAATTTTAGCTATTGACATCTTCTTTTCGATCACCCCGCATTAAACAATCGCCAGTCAAAGCCAATCGTTGAGATTGGTAAAACCCTACATTACTTTAGCGGTGGGCTTGTACCTACACCAGGCTAAGGACGGCGCTGGGAAGGCCTGTCGAGAGACGTGTTCCGCGCGGTGTTAACACACCATGATCTCCCTCAGTCGGCGCCGCCCGCCGCGCCGGCGCAGTAACCAAACGTCGTTATCGTAAGGGCCGTGAAATGAGGAGGGGGAGAAGGTCATTAACGTGGGAAAAAAGCGCCCCACCCTGGTGACATCTACTGGCTGAGAATCGGAGTAGTAGTGCTCGAACACCAACGCTGAGCGGAGCCACCTCCGAAGTTAACGCACCCTTAACCCGCGACCTGGTGGGGGGGGGGGGCTATTTTTTGCCCCCCCCCTCCAGACTTTTCGATATATCTCCAGAACCGCTGCGCCGATCGTCACCAAACTTTCAGTACCCTCCCGGACATCAATTTTACACATTGTGACCAAAAACTTTTCCAAAGGCTATGATAGGTTGGCCGGAAATGACGTCAGAGTGACGTCATGTTCTGCCGTTTTCGACCCCAAAAAAGGGTTTCGCGGGAAGAGCTGTCAGGCCCATAGCTTTGCAAATACAGAAAATGATAAAGACATAAAAGCTGTAGATTGAACAGGGCTACAAAACTGCTATCTCGGATTTTTGAAATTTTTGGATTTTGACCCCCAAAAATCAAAAAATAGATTTTTTGGATATAATAATCGAAAAATCCAAAAAGTTTTTTGAATTTCGCAAAAACCGGAATATATGTGATAGTCCTTACCGCCTTCCATCCACATACCAAATTTGAGATTGATACCTCTTTTTTTGGCGAAGTTATAGCGAAAAAACTGTTCAAAATTGATGACGTCAAATTTTCAAACTCAATTTTTAGCAATTATAGACCTCGTAGCGCAAAACAAAGACCACCATTAGACTCCCCGTGACGAGCTGCATCGAATCAATACCCATTTTATGCAAAACTATCAACTTTAAAATTTGACCTTTTTTGGCCTGACCTTGACCTGACCTTGACCTGAACTTCACCAGAAAGTGACCTAAGCCGTACCTGATAGTCTTATAACCAACATCATTGAGTTGGAAATGAAAAATTGGCCATGAAACATGTATCACACAACCTTAGTAAACTTGGGCTCATGTGACCTGACCTGTGACCCTTGGTGACCTGACCTGTGACCTGACCTGGTATTGCCAGTGACCTCTAATAGCAACATATCTACTAGGCAACTGACGCCCTACCGCTGATTCTCGACAAAATGCGTTTTCCTCGGTGTTATATTGCATTCCCTAGAAGACCCGTGAACGGTGAAACATTTCATCTTTGACCTGACCTGTGACATCATCAGTGACCCCGAGGTCAATGAAATTTGGGTTCCTTCGACAAATTTGACAGGCCTTTCGAACGCCGTTTGAATTTTGCGGATCCGTCCAGTAGTTTCGGAGATACGAGGGGGGCAAAAATAGCCCCCCCCCCCACCAGGTCGCGTTATAAACAGACCCCACCAGGGCGCGGGTTAAGTTTTAGGTCAGAGCTAGTGGAGAATGGTCTTGAGAAAGATTGGGTCACATGTGTAGCACATATTATAACACTGTTCTAGTGCTACATCGATGATATCATCGTAATCAAAGTTGAAGCTACTTCTGGGTCTGAATGTGAATAGGATATTGTTTCCTGGCTGGTCACCTTGTGAACTGTGTAACACTAAGGACCTCACATAAGCGCTAACACCGGTAACTTAGTCAATATGGGTCCTACTCCTGACCCTCCCCTCTGCGCCGACGCCGGCAGGGGCTGGGCGCGCGCGTGTCGCGCCATCCAGACGAGCAGTTACGAGGATGTGGTGCCGGCGTGCTCCGAGGAGATCGAGTCTGCCGGCCCACGCCGCCTGGAGGCCACTCTGCTGCGCGGCACCCTGCACCAGCTGACCGGCCAGAACCGGGCCGCCCGAGACGACTACACGGTCGTCATCGAGGATAACGCCTCGTCGTCCAAGGTGAGCATGGATCGGGGCTCGAGCCGGATGAATCTCTACCCTGTGACGTTGGCGGCCAATGTGTATTGTTTTGCCGTAATCACCTTTCCCGGTTCCCCCTACTGATTCTGTTGCAAGCGTTCCAAGCCGATCGCGGTGCATGACGTGCGAGGGTCAAATAACCGATCTTGTCAACTAGCTGCTTTGTCCCATTAAGACTACTCCAGTGACTCCTTTGTGCTCAGTGTGCTGATTTGGGCTTTGTATACTCCAGTGACTGTTGAACCCTGTGTCTTGCTAGGTGACTGTTGTGCCGTGTGGCTGGTCAACTGACTTAAATGATCCTTTGGCTACTCCAGTGACTAGGTATGTAACCCTTTGACTTGCGTACTGACTGTTGTGCTCCTACGCCCACAGCTCCGTGTGAACGCGCTCATCAAGCGGGGCTCGATCCACCTCCAGCTGGACGCCCCCGAGGCCAGCGTGGCCGACTTCAAGAAGGCCATCGACATCGACGAGAAAAACTCCGACATCTACCATCACCGCGGCCAGGTCTGTGAATGGACGTCATAGCAATGTTCATTCTAAATTCACTTCCATCACGGGCCCTGATCCCCTGAGCTCACCATCACTACTGTCACAGACGGTGTCTCGGTCCAAACTGTATTCGAGCCGGCCGGGTAGCCCCCGGGTCACAGAGGCAACGCCACCACGGTGCACATACGAGTGCCCCCCAGCACGGATGTCACGAGCGCAAGTACGCGTGCACCGGCGGCCGCCAGCTCAGCTCCATGACAACTACAATGGACCTGCTTAGAGAGAACCAGGATTTTAAGCGTTTTTTTTTTAGGGTGCCCTGACATTGAACTAACAGCATCAGTTTTATCTGGCCTCTGAGTGGGCTATTTATCGGTTTTCTTGAGGCAATGGCAAATGCGCAGAGTGTTTGAAGCCGGAAAAGTGACGTTGAATATAAAGCGTTTTGGTATGGTTCTAGACCTAGAGGTTGTGTCTAAGTGTTGCTGCTTACTCGATCACATGCCTCATCGTCACGGCCTGCCCACGTTTCTCTTCCAACAGATCAACCTGCTGATGGAGATGACAGACCAGGCCATGGCAGACTTCGAGACGGCGGTGAAGCTGAAGCCGGACTTCCCGATCGCCTGCGTTCAGAAAACGTACACCGACTACCGTCACGCCTGTGCCACCGAGGTAGGAATCGGACCGAATCCTGTACACGGATAGGGTAGGACCCGTGGCGCCGTGGAGGTAGGACCCGTGCTGCGGAGGTGGGACGCGCCTTGCGGAGATGGGCGCGCGGTGCAGCGGCGGGGAGCGACCCTGGTCAATGTGCTCGGCTGCAACTTTATCAAATGGGTGGTGTGGTGATTTTTAGGTGGGGAAGTATTATTCTGCTGGTTACTGCCTGACTCTGCTGTTTGGTGTTTTGCCCTGCTATTTAATAGATACGATTCTTCATTTTTCAACCAGTTCATTTATCGGGATCACTTAAAGTCTACTATCTCTGTATGTACCTGGCTGTTTACTGGCTCCTTCGTGCTTTGAGTAGAAACGAACCACTGTTGTGACTGTCTTTGACTGATATTGCCGCCACTTACATGCTTTTGTATTTCAGAATCGTGCCAAAATTGCCAAGGTGAACGAAGAGTTCAAGTCTCTGATATCTCGCTTCCCCAACTGCTCAGAGTGCTACGTCCTGTACGCCCAGGTGAGAGAGCGCGGAGTGGGAACGCTGCCAGACGGGTCAGGTGATAGAAAGGGTCTTTGTTTTCTGGACGGTGTCCGCTGTTGATTGCAGGTCCAAAAAAAAAAATGATGACTGGCAAACCGGATTATAATTTTATTCTTCAGATTTGTGTTCCAAAAGTTGACGTATTTACACATTTTGTTATATAGAATCGAGCCATGTCACATAACCGAAATGTTTGTCCTCATGCCTCATACCTCATGTTTGCCGATTGTCAACGGGACCAATAGGTATTTTGGTCACCACGTAAGAGCGATTCTGTATAATCGGTCACAGGTGATGGTACCCTGCTGTATCTGTGCCGGCCAGCGGTGACAGCGTTCCGTCGTGTCTGTGCCGCAGGTAATGGCCGACCAGGAGAAGTTCCAAGAGGCCGACGAACTGTTCAAACAGGCCATCCAGGTGGACCCGGACAGGGCCACCGTCTACGTGCATAGAGGTGAGTCGTGGACTCGTCCTGAGCGCTCGGTAGCTGCTGGATGGCCGCCTGTGGTAGTCGTTTTAGTGTCCAATAGCATTCCTTATCACAAGTCATCTTCTTGAGTCTCATTCCTTATCACAAATCATCATCAGGGTCCTGAACACCACGCCACTGCTTTCAAAGTTGATAAACTTAAGTAAAGTGAGAGTGCATTTGCTTGCTTTCTGCCATGATGGTGTGTGGTAGCATGTCCAGGACTCGAGAGAACGTACGGCTCTCGCGACATTAAGCGGTAGGTTTTGCACTTTTACATTTCCGGTTATATCTCAGAAACTAATCGATCTACGATGAAGCCATTTTACACGACCATGGCCGGCTTGTGAACCAACAAGTCGATCGGATCTTCAACACTTAAAACTTAAAGGGACCCTCCCACCTTCAAAAAAGTTAATGAATTGGCATAAAAGTGATGTAGCGTGAATCACAAAGAGCGAAAATGAACATCTACCAAATTTTACCGGAAAATATTCACCCGTTTTCGAGATATAAGACTTTTATTTTTGTTTACTTTTTGGGAAATCCGCTGTTTCTATGACGTCACATAAAGGTTTTCTTTACGTCGGCATTTGGAAGCAATAGTTTGGTATCAAAGTGCGACAAATATTGCGCGAATGATGCGTTTATCTTATCAAGGTCAATATATGATGGCCAATAAAGGATTCCAGGACAATTCTTATGGTATTTCTTCGTATCGCAATTCTTCGTCTGCAAATCTTCGTCAGGGCATTTATTCGTACCTATCGCATTACTTTGTCTCGCACCAGGGTATATGTAAATCGGCTCGCATTTCTTCTTCAACGCAAATATATGCAAGAGT
The DNA here is from genome assembly GCF_019059575.1 of Amphibalanus amphitrite. Lineage (NCBI taxonomy): Eukaryota > Metazoa > Arthropoda > Thecostraca > Balanomorpha > Balanidae > Amphibalanus > Amphibalanus amphitrite. The sequence continues at coordinate 90,789 of NW_024882658.1, read as the reverse complement.
AAGCATTGAGGGACAAATAAATGCACCGACGAATATTTGTAGACGAAGAAATGCGGACGAAAAATTGTGCTACGAAGAAATGTCATGCGAGGATTCGTTCGGGTACCATGACATTTATGTGATTTCAAAGTCAAGGTTCACAGCTGATCTGCTAAATCAAGCCAAGAATCCAAACTATCAAAAAACTATAAATATTTGTTTGTCTGTCACAGAGGTCTCAAGCAATATTAGGTTGACATATGTTGAATCAAAAATCTACTGCCACAACTCACACCTCCTGCCTTAGTTTATCATTGTTGTTTTAACTTGCTTTCAAGAGAAACAGAAGCCAGTATCTGATATCACTTCAGATGATTGTTTCAAGATCTGAGTTCAAATGGAAATAAAAGCAAGATCAAGATGAAACAGGGATTATTGCTGTTAAAGTAGTTTGGCCATGATACAACAAGCACATAAATCATTAGCCAAATCAAATACTGGTTGGTTTGTCAAGATGTTTGTTGTCTGTCGTCTGTCGAGCTGCTATGAACACTGAACGCTCTCACTCTTACTTTAAAGAGAGTAGTTTAAGTTGAATGGTAGTGAGCTGTAATTAGACAAAGCAGCTATTCAGTGCTCACATCAAGCCAAGCTAGGAAATGGCATCAACTGTGGTGGGAGGAAGCAGGTTCGGGAGCCCTATGTTGTAAACTTCTGTTATGTCTTGTGTTTGATCAACTGATGTTTTCTGCTCTGTTTTGTGCAGTGATAGTAGCAGGTAACTGCATGCTTGTCAAATTATGTGAATAAACGAATTCATAACATTGCATTTTTCTCTCCATGCAAGGAACAAGTAAGATGTTGTAGAAAATGTAATAGAGGCTGCATTGCTGATTTTGCACTTTATCAGAGCTTTATTTAGAATTGCTTTCCTGAAAGCTACACACAGGCCACAGTGCTGAAATTCACAATGTCATAGCTTTTGGCAGAAAAAAGAAAAGACTTACCTAGGTAAAATTGGCTGAAAGTATGGCAGAGCAGGTCTTGATGCGTATGCCCATCCGTGTGCTTGCCGAAGCCGAACTGACTGCAACACATTTAACTCTGACCCACCATGGTGGCTGGCATATCCTGAACTTTCACCACTCTAAACAAGACAACTTTCAGCCCTCAGCATTGTATTAAAACACTGTACAAAACACTCAAAATTTGTTTCAGTGCCATCCACGGACAACATCAGTCGCCATTCACCAGGCCAGTAAAAACAGAATAGATAATAGCTTCAAACCCATGTAGTCAGAGTTACTAGGTCTGCACCTCAAAACAAAATCCAGGTGACATTCACCACGCCAGTAAAAAACAGGTACTTAGGTAACGTAACAGCTTCAAATCTGGTAACATGTTGGTCAGACTTTACACTACCATATTTACATGGAGTAATATGATACCAAACAATAGTGCAACCATTCTGGACAACAAAAGTGTATGATAAAATTAATTTAGAATACTCTGGCAGCATGATTTACGAGCACAGGCAGGTGTTACCTACCAGCCTTCTCAATGCTCGTAAAACCAACATTGTAGTTTTGATTTTACCTTACATGATAACACACTTGGCTGCAATGGCACATTTAATTTAATACTGTGAAAAGACCAGTTATAACCACTTCACAAGCACAATTACACCTCATGCCGACATCCTTTTCCAAAGACAGTCAGCAGCGTCTTTCGTCAAAACTGGAAGATAAATCCCCTTTCAACTGTTAACATCAAAAATATTTCTTCATGGTGTGACTGTGATCTCCATATGGAAACCTTGCAGGAAAATTATTAATGTCAATTGTCAGCTCTTCAAATTTCTTTGGACTTTAACTTGCAGTACCATATCCAGTTTGCTTTGATATTTTGTTTTTTATTCCATGTTGAAGTTGAACACCAAGCTCCAGATATAGCAGGCAGCTTGATCATCTTCGGCCTTGGTATAATATCAGTCCAAGTTCCAGTGGTGGGTATCTTCTAATATTCAAATTAAAATGAAAAGCAATAGGCTTTCTCAGCGCCGACGACGGATTTCACGTTGATAAAAAAGGGAGCTCAAGGTCAGCAAAACTCGGGTTCAAGGAATGGCGGGCGTTGAAATGACTGCTGACGTCATCAAAAAACCGCTAATGGTTAAGAGATAGGGACTAAGCTGGTCCCACCCTGCAAGTAAAGGGAAGAAATTTCTTGAACACCATAAAGCTACGGGGGTTGCGACCAGGATAAATGGTGGTTTCTGAGCCTGGCCGCAAACTTGGCTATCTCAACTCAAAACTAATGTTAAGGTGGGATGGTCCCTTTAAGACGACGACGATATAGCCTGAAGTACACTAAATTTTCTACTCTAGGTGCAAAACCTACCGCTAAAACCCGCGAGACCTGTACCTAAGAGTACCATAACGATGAGTGGATACTGCGCTCCTGGTCGCGCGAACGGCCAACAACTAACATTGATCCTTCAGTCTATCAGTCGCGTTTACCTTTTAATTGTACCAACGGCCCGTCTCGCTATGCCTTCCTCGTACGTCACCGTCCGCCATGCCTGACTCGTACGTCACCGTCCGCCATGTCTAATGGGCTCGTCCGGCTCCTTGCCAGGCCTGCTGCAGCTGCAGTGGAAGGGAGACGTCACAGAGGCCACCAAGCTCATCTCACGCTCCCTGGAGCTCGATGACAAGGGCGAGTTCGCCTACGAGACGCTCGGCACCATCGAAGTACAACGGTCAGTACAGCTACGGCGAACCTCAAGCGCGTGGTCTACACAAAAGCCGCATAAGAGGTCTACACTGACTACACGGTTAGGATTACATACACTGACAGTCGCGGGTACCGGGGAGGGCTAACATGCAATGTCCGAGATTCGCTTTTTACCTGGTGTGCCCAGTTGACAATTTAGAATGAATATAAGCATAGAATTAAATGCTGTTTGGTTTTTGTCACCAACTTATCATTGTTTTTTTTTTTTAACTTGACACTGAGTAGTCTTACTTCTTCACTGCGTTCACTGTCCTATCTGTCGGCAGTAACTGACACGGCTGTCTTATTGCAGCGGTAACCTGAGGCGGGCGATGGAGCTGTTCGACAAGGCCATTCCGTTCGCCAAGACGGAGGCCGAACTGTCTCACCTGTTCTCGCTGCGGGACGCCGCCCAGGCACAGGCCGAGGTGGCTCAGCAGCTCGGCATCAGCGTGCCCACGCCGCCTGGACTGTAGGGACGCCGAGCGACCGACTTACGGCCGGGCACCGAATCACGGAACCTGGATCGGGACTGTGCTGTACCGAGCAGCCGACAGGACCGGGCACAGCGAGCAGCCGCCGCGGCCCGTGACCGGCACCTGACGGTCCGGCGCCGCTCTGCTGGGAAGGAGGCATTGGTTGGAGGGGAGTGATTACATCAGGATTACTCAGAGGAGTATGTGGAGGAAAAGGTAAACAATGCAGTGTCATGCAATGTAGAGCTTCCGCTTATGGCGGTCGGTAATCGGTTCGTTTTTTATGGCTTTGTATTTGGTGCTGGTCATTTCTGATGCCCCTTACTGGTTATGTGGGCGGATACTGTTGGTCGGTATGGTCTAAACTCAAGAAGCAGAAGAGGGACGCTTGATTTTTGTTGTGGCTGAATTTCTCATACGATTTTATCGTATTGCTCTGGTGATTTTATCACCTGAAGATTCTCGCCGGGTCCAAAGTAAAACTAAACTTGCCACGAAAACTTATATTCCCCAGTGATTGTGATATGCCGCTGCTAATCTTGCTTCGAACGATACGGGCTCGCGTGCCATGTTGGTGCAGTATGTCTCTGGATTCAGGATCCATTCAGTCGCTGGCTCCAGCCTCGTGACTTCATTGTAACAGGGAATCACCTTTGGATGCGGGGCTCAGTGGTGTTGTGCGTATGCGAGCGAGTGTGTGTGTGTGACTAGCTGTGCGTTCAGGTACGATCGTCTGCTGTATAGGTCCAGCGGGCAGCGGGTGTGGAATGTGGATGTGGCTTGTTATATCCATCATAGCGCGATTGAGAGGGTGCTGTTTGTTATAGCGTATGCCTGCCAGCCGACACGTTGCAATTTCTGCTGTGATCGCGGTCTTTGCGCCCGACCAACGGTGGACCTCGATATAATCCAAGCTGTGGCATTAGTTGTCCGTTTTCCAAGGGGTCGCCCAGACCCGGTTTCCGTAGACAATATATCGATGATTCCATAACCGTGCTGTATGTACTTCGCCGAGACGGGGAATAGCTAACTATGCGCAAAAGTTTATGTACGATTCGACGAGAAATATGATTTTACATGGGCTAATAACACATTATAAGACAGACAGGCCGGGGTGGACACATTACAAAAGCGCTGGCAGTAGACGGGTAAGTACCCGTCTACTAGCAGTACTACCAGTACCAGTACTATGACCAGAAGCACAGTACTGTGCTACTGACCATTTCACACTCGCAGTCACACGAAAACGCTCGTTCATTTACACTAACATGACGCGACAACTGGCATGGGGCAGTTGATGAATAACTGAACGTTACAAAAAGATCAGGTACTGCAATGACGGCAGAAGTTGGTCACGTTCGCCTCGGTGAGGACACAAACCCGCCAGATTTCGGAACGACGGACCTCTGGGAGCAGGCGGAGAGCATACAACAGGCCAGAGATCTTCCTAGTCCGAAAAGGAGGCGGGGCAAGGAACACCACCTACCGGACTCTGGGAGCCGCAGCCCAGGCATGGACCTCAGCCATCACGGGTTGGAGAACTGCCACTCACTGGGCTATCCATCTAAAAAAGTGATAGATTCGCTGAGCGTCAGAACGTCAACCCCCAGCCTTCTCATTATCCCAGCCTTCTCATCATTGGCACGGTCACTGCCTCCATCGTCGGCTCACTTTCGTTTTGTCGGACTGCCGGTCCGTCTGACGGGCATATGTAGCACCTCGTAAAGCCGTTTGGCCTTGCTCGGTCCAATACCCGTACAGAGAGCCAGCTCTTCCTCCGTGGCCCGTATCACGTGCGCCAGCGAGCCGAAGGCGTTGAGCAGCGCGGCGGCGTCACTGCGGTTCACCGAACGCACTGAGGTGAGCGCGTCGGTGACCTGCGCCAGAGCTCCTCCCGACTGAGGCTCTCGGATCAGCTCAGCAGATTTGTGCTCGTACGCCTTGTACGTGTCCAGGATGCGGCCGGCCTCGTCGGCACTCCAGGCGAGCATTAGCGTCATGTCACAGCGGAGACACAGACGCGTCAGCTCCTTGAGCGCGTGGTGCGGCTCTCGGACGTCCACCTGAGGAATATCAGTGGGACAACGTCAGCGAACTGCTTCTAAAGGAGGCAAGGTGGCACGTACGAGATGTTTTAGGGTAGCGATATAGTAGTGATAGCGGTATGGTAGCATGTGGTAAGTACAGTTCTCTGGCCAAATTGGCAATAAACACAAACTCAACATGACCTTTTCTATCAGAAGTCTTGCAAATCGTAATGCATGGTTTTCGGTCATGAAATGCCTACCTATCTCAAGTGTACGAGGGCATCCTTCCTCGCATTTCGGATCACTGGACCCACACTCGCCCGTCTAACCTGTACGAGCAGGACGCGGAGCTCGAACGCCGAGCCGAGTGCCTGGACACGCTCCGCCGCGTAGCCGGGGTTCAGCTGGTGATAACGCAGGCTCAGGAAGAGGGCGCACGTCTTGGCGCCGAGCACATAGTCGGGCTGGATGTCGCTGAACTCCCAGGGCACGCTGCAGATGGCCTTCAGCACGGGGTTGCCGCGCTGCCGGTGGTTCACCAGGATGCTGTACCCGGAGCCGATCGAGCGGGCGGTACCGGTACCAGTACCGCTCCCCGTACCGGACCCCGCGGTCCCCGCCGGTGGAGCCGTGGGAGGCGGCTCATAAAACTCTGAGCTCTTCAGGCCCTCAAAAGCCTGTCCAAACTCAGAGCTGGCCATGTCCGATATCCTGTGATCAGATGTTTGTTAAATTACTATATTATCAGAAGTTAAAATTCGGTGATACAACTGGGTTTTCCAAAGTAAGACCAGATAGTATGTCCATACATCAGATTGCCCTCTGAATCAGAGTCTAATGTGATAGGTACTGCTTCTTTGTGCACCACTCACCAGGCACCTTCCACTAAAACCTGATCTATTAGTAACTAGCAATTAGCATCATACACATATCACTTTGTTGAAGTCAACATACTACATAGCTGAATCAAGATAAAGTATCAACCTGTCAACATTCAGATTCAGGTCAAAACTTGAGCTGTTCCAATTCAAGGGACTATACAGATGAATTGTATGGTTGTAGGTGTAGGTGGTGTTGTGGTGCTGTGGGGCTGTTCACCACATATCAGTGACTGGGTTTTACGTTAATCAGAAATGGAGAATATCAACCTGGTGCGTGTTCCAAAAATTCAATCAGTTCGATCCAAACGGCCCCAAGTAAAAGAATTAATCAAAAGAGCGGGTTGTTATATTTAAATTACCAAAACGAAGTCAAAAACCAAAACAGCGAATCAGACAATGGAGCAACGAAGAGACGAGAATGAAATCCAAGTTTGCCAAATATGCCCTGCCTAATCTAAGTTATAAATCCCGGACAGAACGGGCCAAATCGCGGAGCCAGACGTGACGCGTCTGCTCGGGCCAAGAGCTCGGCCAGAAGTCCCTGGGAGCGCGCGGCCCGACGCAGCGGGCCGGGCCCAGTCATGCGCAGAAGCACTCGGACACCACGTGGCTGCCGATCGGAGCGCGGATTGGTCACTGGCCGACGCACTGCGGCAGCGCAGGCCGCAGGCACGCGGTCGCATCGTGATGGGACAAAGTTCACGAACAGACACGTCCTGGGCCGCCCCCCAGCGCCGGGGCGGGGTAGCGACGTCACAAGTCGGCGCGCGAATCGGTCTGCGCCGGGAACTCCCGTGCCGGCCGGCGACACACGTGGTTACCACAGTACTCACCGCCTCAGCGCGGAGCGCATACACGATAAGCCAAAACAATCACTTTTCACATCACTCGGTGCACGACGCGATCGACACTTCACTGCGCGACGCAATAATCACTACACGGTACGGCGCAACGCAATCGTCACTGCACGGTCCTGCGCGACGCAAGAATCACTACACCGCGCGACGCAGTTATCACTTCACTGTCGGCGCCACGCGATCAGGATCGTCCTCGAACGCACGTACGCGGGCGCACTTAAAAGTATCGGAAGTCCGGTTGCGGCCGGAACTGCACGCGGCGGCCGCTGCGGGTGTGCACCGGCGCAGCCGCGGACGGCTTGTCGTCCTTGGCCGGCGATGCGGAAGACGTCACTCCAGGTGACGTAAAACCCAGTCACTAATATGTGGTGCTGTGGGGCTGTTCACCACATATCAGTGACTGGGTTTTACGTTAATCAAAAATGGAGAATATCAACCTGGTGCGTGTTCCAAAAATTCAATCAGTTCGATCCAAACGGCCCCAAGTAAAAGAATTAATCAAAAGAGCGGGTTGTTATATTTAAATTACCAAAACGAAGTCAAAAACCAAAACAGCGAATCAGACAATGGAGCAACGAAGAGACGAGAATGAAATCCAAGTTTGCCAAATATGCCCTGCCTAATCTAAGTTATAAATCCCGGACAGAACGGGCCAAATCGCGGAGCCAGACGTGACGCGTCTGCTCGAGCCAAGAGCTCGGCCAGAAGTCCTTGGGAGCGCGCGGCCCGACGCAGCGGGCCGGGCCCAGTCATGCGCAGAAGCACTCGGACACCACGTGGCTGCCGATCGGAGCGCGGATTGGTCACTGGCCGACGCACTGCGGCAGCGCAGGCCGCAGGCACGCGGTCGCATCGTGATGGGACAAAGTTCACGAACAGACACGTCCTGGGCCGCCCCCCAGCGCCGGGGCGGGGTAGCGACGTCACAAGTCGGCGCGCGAATCGGTCTGCGCCGGGAACTCCCGTGCCGGCCGGCGACACACGTGGTTACCACAGTGTAGGTATTGTAGGTGTAGGTTGTAGGTTGGTAGGTTGTCGGTTGGTTACGGAGCGAGCGAAGCGAGCAGAGTCTTACGTAGAATAACGGAAATTTCTGAGTATGAGCGGCCGGCCGGCCGGCCGTGGTCACGATTTTGCGACGGTTATATCTCAGCAACCACTTGACCGATTTACATGTGGTAATTTATGTAAGGTAGCTTCATTCCTTCTACCAAGTATTGGACTATTCGCGATGCATTTGGGTGACCCCTTATGCACGTGCCACGTGCAAAACGAAGAGGTGTCAGTTTTGTAATAGTTGCAATATCTCGGTGACTACTTGGCCGATTGCGCTGAAAGTTGGCATGTACCTAGGTAGGCACCCACTAGGCAATGGATATACATGTGCCAGAGTTGGGGTGCTGCTGCACGTGCACACGTGCAGGGGTCGTTTCCAGATCTCGAGAACGGCTGAACCGATGGCGCTCAAATTTGGTACACGAAAAGGGATCAGTTAGTAGGGTGCCGTGCACAAGTCAGTTAGGACCCATTCTACACGTGCGCACGGCACGTGCAGGGTGCCGCTTCCAGATCTTGAGAACGGCTAAGCCGATTGTGTTAAAATTTGGCACATCGCTAGAGACCGGTTAGGTAGTAGGGTGCCATGCACAACTCAGTTGGAGGTACCCCCCCCCCGCAATTTCGCGCGTGCAAGGCTTCACCCTCTTGCTCGCTCAGTGAGTCGCCCCAAAAGGCGTTATACTGGTAGGTTAGCAGGCTCGTAGGTAAGGTAAGGTCAAGTAAGATTAGTTTTGTTTCTGCTTGAATTGTACCTGATTTTTTAGCAATAAATTAATTTCTAGGTTGATTTAAGGTTTGTGAAAATATGATATGGTTTTTACTTTATTCAATTTTGAGCCCAGTGTGCAAAAGAGGGATTTCGCCGTGAACTGTGTTTCGCAAGTGACATTCACTCACCACACAGTGTACTGAAAAATTATAAAATAATACCTGTAGACCTTATTACACAACAGCTTCTTCTGACTATTCCCATGTCTTCAAACTCTGTTCAAAGGGAATCTACCAATGCCGGAAGGAAACGTACAAAACACTAACTTTCGACAACTCTCCTTGGATATTAGCTATCATCAGCAAACAGATTAGTAATTTTGAACAAAACTGAACGGCTGAGCTGCGTGCTATATGTATCATGTTTATTCGCTACCAGATTAAAGTAAAAACTTCACGTAGTGAAAATTCTTTTTTGCCAGGCGGTACAGCATACATTCAGGCGTCCGCTTAGCGAGACATCTATTGGCGAAAAGAAGAAACACGCTTATCTCGACTGGCGCAGCGGCGCTCCCAGTTTGTTCGCAGTTTTAAGTTTTAACCCTATTCCTGGCGGGGGGGGGGGGGCCTCAGGAGCCCCCCTGAGGTTTTTTGGTTATATCTCCCAAACGCTTTGAGCTAGGAAGCTCAAATTTTCTGACTTTTTCTAAAAGGCTTTACGCAACATTTCTGAAAATTTTGAGTTGATCTGACCTCAGGTCAGGTCACCAGAGGCGGTTTGGTGACCATACCTCAGAAAAGTTTGCAATCACGCCAGAGCTAGAGTTTTTGACCGATCAATTTCTTCTCTTCAGGCTTTAGTTAGGGTACCAGTATGTGCAATTTGTATATCTCAGAATTTTCATATCTGTGACCTGAGGTCAGGCCAGACTCGTGACCTTTACATTGCAAGCCTATGGGAAAATATTGAAACGCCTCCTGCTTCGTGTAAACGAGTCAAAACCACCCAGTTCTTTCAGTATTATGGAAGATAATCTCATCGGTGATGATCCTGGTGCCGCTAATTGACAGGGGCACCGGCAAAGGTCGTCTGAGGTCATGTGACGTCATAAATCGTTTTTCTGTCAATAAATCACGACATGATGGTGCTAAAGACTTGTAAGTGGTACCAAACTGCTCGCCTGGTCAAGGCGCGTCGTTTGGTATGCAGCATGACCATACCCCACAACCTCATTGATGAATGACCTGACCTTGACCTCAGGTTAAATTTTAAATTGACCTGTGAAGGTCATCACATACCTACTTATTTCGCATCGCCTCGGCGAGAGCAACAGAAAATGTATTGGTTTTATGTCTCTATGTTTCTTAGTTCAAAAGTTATATAGGTAACTAATTCCAAAACATTTTATCGTTGATGACCTCTGGTGACCTCAATATTGACCTGACCTGAAAATGTTTTATGTAAAAGTTGTAGATCTTTAAACGACCTATCAAACGCCGTTCGCCGTTTGTCGCTGCGATGTGTAGTTTTTGAGATCTGAAGGGGGGCCGAATCGCCCCCCCCCCCCCGCCAGTTTCTTGTCCCGGCGGAGCCCGCCAGGCAGCGGCGTATTTAGACAATCGCGAAGGGGGGGCCAAGGGTTTGGAGGGCGCCACCTCACCCAAGGAGGGCGCCATACGGTCGCGAGATAAAAAATCGCTCAGTGGGGGTTGGGGGGTTGAGAGGCGTTTTTTACCATGCCACCAGTTTTTTTTTTTTGCGTAACCTCGTATAGGTCGTGCTGCATTGATTTTGCATCGTGAGTATTCATTATACTCCAGGTCACAAAAGGTCAAGTGTTCTTGAAATGCTGCGCCGAAGGCGCGCGAAATTTTTGAAAACAACCTTTTCCTCCGCTTTTTAGGCACGCCTTTTATACGATCACTGTTCAAAGCTCCTCTCGCTCTTTTACCAAATTTGAAGGTGTAAAAAATACCTAAGGTTTGGTCGGGCCGCTGCCACACAAACTGTACAGAAAGCTTGGCTCATGGGTGTCGATGTATAAACGTTTATTGGCGGTGGCATATCTACGCACCAGATCACCGTATCGGATTGATACCGGAGCGCGAGATGCGTAAACATCATCCAAATTACCTCAGACCAGCCTTCATAGCCTTCTCACAGATGCATACAGTGTACCCACATAACCAGTTTCAATCACCGAAACTTCAGATGCCTGCTGTTGCGCCCGAACCTGTTGACAATACTTAATCGTAATCCATATAGATGCCATGATGCACGTAAAGTAGGATCAATCCGTTAAGACCAAAGACGTGTTTTATGCATCGTAGAGCGTAGATAGTTTTGGTAGGTATAGATACTTCATTCATTGTGCTGAATGCACGTTCATTTGTGGCAGTTTTCACAGGCAAGACATCAACTATGTGCAATAGAACGACTAAGTTGAAAAACATGCCAAAGGAGTAAATAAATGATAGGAGGGCAGCGATCAACGGATGTTGCCAATAGGTAGAAGGGCTGCGATCCACAGGAGGGCACTAATAGGTAGAAGAGCCCCGATCAACATCCCGAGTTTCGACAGTAGGGCACCGATAGGTAGGAAGTTGGCGAGCAGCAGGAGGGCGCCAATGGATAGAAGGGCAGCGATCAACAGGAGGGCACCAATAGGTAGGAGGGCGCCGATCAACAATCAACAGGAGGGCGCCACCAGGTAAGAGGGTGGCGAGGAACAGGAGAGCACCAATAGGAGGGTGGCGATCAACAAGAGGTCGCCAACAGGTGGGAGGGCGGTCATCAACTGGAAGTCGCCAATGAGCGGAAGGGTGACGATTAAAATGGGGGTGGCAATGGTGAGGAGGGCGCCTTTGCTCAAGAGGATGACACGAACAGGAGGGCGTCTGTGCGGAGGGCGCTGGTCAACAGGAAGGTGCCAGTGGATAGGAGGGCGGTGATCAACAGGAGGGTGCCAGTGGTTAGGAGGGCGGCGATCTACACGAGGGCGCCAATAGGAGAAGGGCCCCGATTAACATTCAACAGGAAGGACTAGGGAACCAATAGGTAGGAGGGCGGCACTGAACAAGAGGGTGCCAAAAGGGAGAAAGGCGGCCTTCAAAATTTCACATGAGGGCTCAATAGGTAGGAGAGCGCCAATAATTATGAGGACGCCGATCAGCAGAAGGGCGGCAATGTGTAGCAGGGTGGCGACCTACAGGAGGGCGCCTTCGGGTGAGAGGGCGCTTATTTACAGGACAGCGGCTTACATAGGCGACCACCGTTACGCTTAGAGAGCTACAGCCTACAAATGTGGTTGGAGGGCGCCCGAGGGAGCCCTCCAACCGTATTTGGAGGGCGTATTTGGAATGGGCGTCCTCCGAGGGCGCCCTCCATCCGTATTTTCCCTGTAAACACATTCGCGATTGGAGGGCGCCATCCAGTCGCGATTGTTTTTCGATTCGATTATATCACAATTGCATTTGCGATTGGAGGGCGCGCGCCTCCAATCGCAAAGGGCGCCTTCGGCGCCCAAGGGGGGGCCATGGCCCAGTGGCCCCCCCCTGCCTACGCCCCTGCCGCCAGGAATAGGGTTAAACATGAATTGAAGGAAAGTATAATATTTGTGTGGTAGGATAAGAGTACCTACATGTTGAACAGATTAGTCAATAGGCATCACTTTGAAGGGGGCAAGCGTGGGGGTCGAACGGCCTTTTTCTCTTTTCCAGGAAAAATTCGCGAAGTAGTGGATCGCAAGAGAACTTTTAGTTTTTCCGAGACTTTTACGCATTCCCTGAGATTTTTACACAAACTCCAACTCTGACCCAAATGACCCGTGAGTGTGACCTTTTTCTCGAGAACATGTCAGGCCAGAGGGATTGGGCATTACCCTTCTCATCTTTGGTTCTGCAATCTGCACTGCCACTGCACTTGCCCCGCCTACGGCACGGGGTTACCGTCTATCCAATCCAAGCGTCTATCGAGAGGAGCGTCGAGCGCCAATGTCCAGCCCAGCCGGCTGTCGAGAGGCCGCGCATGCGCGTTACGGTCGTCGGTCGGAGGCGGTCGGCGGCCCGCCAGTTGTGAGTCGTGAGTGGCGGTGTGGGGTGTTGCTCGGGCCAGCTGGTGTCTGACGGCACGCGCCCGGTCTTAGCTCGCGCAGTCTTCCGACAGCGGTCAACATGCCTCCCTGGCTGGCCGTCGTGGCGCTAATGGGTAGGTGCCCAACACTGATGGAGGGAGAAGGGGCGGTCACCGAACATCGATTTTGGCCCGGCCTGCTGAGGGACGGTGGGACCAGAGGCGCCAGATTCGCGGGAAAGGCTTCAGCATAGACTGAAAGAGTGGAAAACATTCATGGCATGTACGAGTTAATGAACTACCTTGTGACGCACGGGAATGTCTAAATAAAAACACCATGCGCCTCCAGCTTGCATCGTAATTTCAGGGGCGACACAATCATTGTCGTTTGATGCTACAGCTATGCCTAAATTTAGAAGAACGAAACTGCCATACCCAGCTGGTACTCATTAAATTATAGGTATTGTGAATTTACAGCCTGACGGTCCGTTCAAAATTACGTTATTTCATTAAAATAGGCGTCAATTTATAATGTTGCTCGGCCTGTCGGTCGCTGGGTCGGTCGCTCCATCAGTCGACCCGTCGGTCCGTCGGACAGTCGACTGCTATAGCAGTGTTGTTCCATGACCCCTGTCGAGGGGCGCTGACGCGGCCCGTGCCATTCTGGGCCCGGACGTGACGCCGTATTTTTAATATAGCGCTCCACGCGTCATCCATGAAGGTGTATTGTGATTAATGAAGCTGTAAGCTGTTAATCTGTATCAAGTCGCTGATAAACAAATCATTTGGCTGAGACGCTCTCACTCACTTCAAGGGTTTCCTTTCACATAACGAGGCTGTTTTCCTTTCGCATTCTTTGATTTCTTTGAGAGGAGATCTATTTTTATAATCTGATGATGATCACACCGATTTTGGTAGGTCTGAGACTGCCGCACACAGAGTTTCATTTTACTTAAAGGGTCCGAGCTTCATTTTACTTCAGCAAAAGAAAAAAAAATCGTCTCATAATGCGGTCAAACCCGTACCATTGGCAAAGCTCAGCAGACCCCGTCATCCGCAAACAGCACGAGGACAATAAGGGGGATGGTGGCAGGTTTTTGGGTGGCCGCGTGACTACTGAGACCTTACTGAAACTACACGGCGTGCAGACTTATGGAACAATGTCACCAAGGAATGACCGGCTACACGGACTGCCGATTCAGTTCGTGTTTACCGACTGTATCCATCAGGCAACCAACAGTCAATCCGAGTCCATTGGAAGGCGAAGGTGGAGTCCTGTCAGGTCACGTGTCGGCGCGTTTCAATGTCACGTGCCTTGTGTCACATGTCCGCCGAGTACACTGCACGTGCTGGGTGTTTGCGGCGCGTGCGGGTCGGTTGTAGAATACCTTACGCCTCCCATTACCACCCCTCCCGGTCCCGCCCACTAATTTCTTCATTAGCTGAGGGGATAATGAGGGCCGGTGGATTCGGGCGGGCCGCGATGGGCCGACGCGCGCAGAAGCCGTGACACGTGCCACTGCTACAACTGGAAGCATAGGGTGGCCGAGATGGTACTGGTTGCAATAGAATAAAAATGATATGAAAAGGAAGGATAGGACCCTCCATGATAATTTCAAAGTGAGTTACGAGACAGCGCTCTTATTTGATTTGGCTGAAGTTTCGTCTGTTCTGATGGCAGCTTCTGTCGCTGTTCGGAAAAAATGCGACTTAAAATTAAAATTATAAACGAAGTTCTAAACGCTTTGTTGGAGTCATCCTGATTCGATAAGCATTCGCCTTTTCTCGTTTTCGCTGCTACCGAACTTTAGACTGGGGAGAGGCCTGGTGGCCACAAATGCAAATGCTCGCTCCAGCTGCCCAGCAACTGCCCAACAGACCACAGCTCACTGGTATGATTTTTTTCTACAATTCCTCCCGTTGCATTTGCTAATTGTACGACACAAAGCTGGCTAGCATACCTCACGGCCTCGGCAGTTTCTTTGTTGTATGGTCTAACCCGCGCGATGCCGGGATCTACACTCAGCATTGATCCTCTGAGCCCAACCCTCCGCGCTCTCTGGGCCCTCCCCTGCCTCCCCCTGCCTCCCCACTGGGCTCCCCAGCCGACTGAATCGCTGACATGGCGCATCATTCTCTCGGAGCGCGCTCCATACAAACGACATGAATAATTCAGCCCGACTCCCGCTGGGAGGCCGGGTTTCGGCGGGGCGTCTCGCCATGGGGGGACGAGCTGCACTCCGGGCACGGATTCTGATGCTGAGACGGTCAGGGGTCCTATCTGCACTGGCCTGTGGTGTTGTGAATCTGATTGTCAAAGTGAAAATACGGATGCTCTAAGTGCTTGCTGGTGTTATAATTTTCTGAACTGACGGCATTTTGGGTATATATTAAATATGTTATCTATTTTATTGGAGATCTGTTCACGTGAAACTTAATAATTTTACATTATTTGCTATTTTATTGAGCTTCTGCCAAATAGAAACGTCAGCCGAGCCGATTTTGTCTATCAAGTGTCAGGTCAATTGTATCCAGAGACAAAATAGATCCGCGTGACTGGGCGTTGCTGGCTATCTTGGGAGACAGCAGCGGACTGATATTTTTAGGGCCGTTCACTCGTGGCCCTGTTTGGAGACCAGCCTCATCTAATCGATCCTCCCTCTCCTTCAGCGCTGCTGCGGCCGGCGCCTGCCACGCTGGACGATTTCTACTTCTCGCGTCACCCGGAGAACCTGGTGGTACGAGAGGGCGGCAGCGTCGACCTCGAGTGCATGGTCTCCAACACGAGCTTCATCAGGTTCTACTGGCAGCTGGACGGCGACATGGTCATGAACACGAGCCGGCGCTTCCAGCGCGGCAGCGATCTGCACATCGCGCGCGTGGACCGTCGGCTGGACGGCGGACACTTCACCTGCATCGCCATGAATGTGACGACCGGCTTCAGTCTGACCAGCCTGGCGGCCTCGCTCAACATCCAGTGTAAGTACCCGCTGCGGCGCCGACCACTGACTCGTTGTGTTCCCCTACCGACCAGCAATAACCCGAAATATTTGCCTGAAAGGCATGCCTACTGATGTTTTATTTTTTTTCGGTGTGAATGATTCCAACTTTTTTAGTGTTTTCATCCATGCCATTCATTACTGACATCGAAAAATGGCGGCTTAGTCCTGTGCAATTATCAACACAGCACGCGATTATTCTTACGGCCTATTCAAATCGCCGGCACTTGAACGTGACTTCCCTCAACGGTGGATTATGCGACCATGCCACGATAAGGAAGGCAAAAATAGAAAATAAATGTAATACAATGCGAAAGGCATGTTGGACACTAATCCACATTCCTTGAGCCGTTGACCGTCTCGGTGAATTATGTACACCTCGTGAGCTAATTATTCACACTACATTCGGTGTGTCCTTTTCTGATAAGGAGCGGCTTTTGGCCGGCACGTTGCTGGGTTTGGTTTTGATTTAGCGCGGGCTTATTCGTGTCGCTGCACGGCTGTGCCAACATTAGCGAGTCGCACTGCAGGGCGCTCTGCGGCGAGCGACTGTCGCAGTCTAACCCCCGTCCGCACCCCGCAACTGTCGCACGGACGCTGCGCGACAGGCGACTGTCGCCGTCCATCCTCTAGTGCAATGAAATACTCCCTCAAGCCTGTTCCTCAGGGCTGAACATTTTTTTATAGAAACTTTTACAATCCATCATCCCATTCATTATAACCCCTTTCGAATCTTCCTTCACGCCATGCTGGTTCATGTCCGGCAGTCTAACCAGCGGCAACTCTGGCGCGAAGGGCGGTAGCCGGTGTCGGCAGCACTCTACCATGTTTCGGAGGGAGAGCGAAGGGACGCGCAGCGTCTGAGTGACACGTGTGACCCTCTCTCTTTTCCTCTCCCCTCGAGAGGCGTCGAAGCGCCACCAGATGGCAATGGGTCGGACAGGGGAGGGACGGGAGGGAGGACAGGGGAGGGAGGGGGAGTCACAATCCGACACACATGGCGATCACGTGGCTCGGGACCGGGGAGGCGATGGACGGTATTGTTGGAGAAGGGACGGGACGGACGGGGCGGATGGACTGACTGACAGGCGAACGGACAGGCGATGGGGAGGGGGGGGGGGGCAGCTGGGGAGATGTGCCGCCTCTGTTGGCTTTGTGTTACTGTTTTAGAGGAACGCAGTGCGCAGATGCGCGACATTCTCCTCGATATTTTCTACAACGGGAGACACTGAAAGATTTTGCTTGCACTCTTAGGTGCCTAACTGCCAGTGAAAAACTACCCATGAGCATCCGATGAAGAAAGCAGTTGCTCTACACATTTTTTTTTTTTAAATTTAGTCCGAACCTTTTGATGGGAAGGAATCACAAGGACAGAGCCACCGCTAAGCGAAGCTTGTTGCGATGACCCTGCCCTCTACCCTCCGATCGCGCAATTCCGATTCTATGGCAGAATTTAGAGTCCAAAGTTTAACGTGCGCACAAAGCCGCGCACGGCCGGTCCCCTCGCTGACTTCGCCTGGCTACGGCCTGCCACCAACCGCAACCATACCTGTCAGGAGGCCCATAAATATCGAGCGCCCGTCGCGCTTCGAACCCGGACTGTCATAACCGGGAACGCGTGCTCTCACCACGCGGAGTCCAACGCTCATTTGGAAACGTCTATCGAATCCGTCTATACTCCCTTCCATCTAGCGAACTGAGTCTGAATCTGAGCTGCGATTTCCAACGCGCAGAACACTAAGAGACCGCTCTCGACGGATGTGAAGTGTTGACTGTGGGCGGCGCACCCCCACTCCAGCGTCCTGCACTGCGGACGAAGGCGACGGTTCGAGCCGCACAGGGCCCGTCGCCGGCCCCTGTTGTATTTGGCACCCCGCTGCCAGTTGACGGAGTGGCGGGCGCCATTTCCGCCGCCCCTGCTGCCGCCGCTGACGCCTGTACAGTGTCAGTCACTTCGACCGCAATGACTTGGCACTGATTAATTTTTGATTTGGCAACGTGCTGCTGCATTGCTAAGGTCGGAATAGTGTCAGAAGTAGGTCACTAGGGCCTCTCGCAACCAAGAATGTCTTGTATTCTTTTAGGATCATTTGTGTTTTTGGGTGCAGAGAACAATCCATTCCATTGCTATATCAACTCATTTTTCATTGACGAGCTATTCGTATAATCAATACTTATTCGGATAAAATAGACTTCCTCAGGCATTGTTGAGTAATCTGAAACTACTCTCAAAACTTTTTATTTCATCATCTTTAGCACAATTTACAAATGTTCGGCCGACTGGTATCAGCCTCTCCATCACTCAGTCTCTGCATCTCCTTCACTCAGCCGCCGCTCAGATCGGTCATATCCCTGTATACGACGGCGTGGCGACAAGCTCAGCCCGCCTAGCAGCCTACAGAACGGCGCGGTAACGACGTGCCCAACGAGGCCACTTCGTCGAAGGCGACAGCCGTCTCCGGCCGGCCGGAGGCGGCGATCGCGCCTAGTTCGAGCCATTTGTTCGCTCCGGCCGCCCGGACACATGGGGAGACGGCCGGCGCCGTAAAACGGGACGAGAAGCGTCCGGCCGTGCCCTGGCGCGGTCGAGGAGGAGTTACTGGTTCAGTGCCGAATTGATGGTCAGTAGGCGCTGTGGGCGGAGAGGTTATGGTGACATGGGCCAAAAGAAGAGTCTTACGAACTTTTTATCATGGCGCTGGGAGCTTCCGCTTACGCCTCGTAAATTTTCTTTCCAGTTGTCTGAAGACTGGAAGTTTTCGCCAGTGTTTCGCGTCTGAAATATTTACGCCATTGCCCTGCATTTGTAGTCGAAAGTGACCTGCGAGTTGAAATCTACACACTTCCAGAGAGCTACTCCATGAAGCATGCACATCACAGCTGGTTAAACACACACTTATTCGTGTGTGCGTGCCGCCCTCAAACACGAAATCTAGCAGTTCGCGCCATGGTTTGCATTTTGCAGCTCTTCACGGCACCCCTATAGTCTTTCCGATCTTTCGGCCGTGCATTCGGCGACCGGTCGGGGTTTCCGCCGGCACTCGTGCCTGTGACTGATCTCCCAGGGGGGGGGGGAATCAGGGGGAGGGGGTCGACTCGGGACACGGTACCGCCCGAGGCAGGTCGGTCCAACTCGACAGAACGCGGCGCCGCGGGCAAACAGCCGGCGCCGCTTGGTTATTTGGACAACGGCGCCGCCTGGAGCCATAGTGGCTGCGGCGGCGACTGATTGAAACTACCCCCCCCCCCCCCTCCTCGCGCGCACACACACACACACACACACACACACACACACACACACACATCGGTCCGCGACTCAAATATCCCCCGCATCAGACTCCGGCGGAATCGCGCGGGGCGGGCGAACAGGGCGGGTGGCTTGTTTGGCGATGACGGGCGTCGAACCCGAAATCGATCTCTGTGGCCCCGCTGTGAGAAGTGCCACTGAAGATGTTTGGGAAGGGATCGGTTACGCAGATGATTGATGGCACATGCCAGAAACTGCTCAGCGTGTCTGGGGGAAGGTATCATTGCATCAGTATAGTTAACCCTCGCCGGCCGAGGGGGGGGGGGCGGGTGCCGCCCCCCCATAGGGTTTTTTCGCGATAGCTCCGAACACGCTGGCGATAGAGAGCGGAAACTTGGCATACCTGACCTTTGATCCAAGCCGCATCTTTTGACACCAACCGCATTTTTGGGTCAGGTCAGGTCACTGACCTATGACGTCATAAGTGAACCTCTGCACGGTCTTCAGATGTCGCAACTTCGCAACGCCCTCACTGCCAGAGGAGATGTCACAGGGAAATGAAACTTGCAGGATCTAGTATCCATTATGAGTCCCACAACTTGTATATCTCGGATTTTTCCTAAAGGTCATATGAGGTCAGGTCATTTTCGTGACCTCACCATTATAAGTCAATGGGGAAAAATTCAAACTGCTATTCTGGCGCCGGGAACGATCTCCAACTATCTCAAGCACACAAAATCGTGATTTTATGCACTCCTTGCAAGGTTAGATGCGTCACTTTTGCAATGTTTACCTTGCGTGACGTCATTTATGACGTCATCAAGGTCATATTAGTTTTTCGTCAATAACTCTTGATCAAATTGAGCTAGCGAGTCGGGAAAGCCACCAATGGACTCAGGAAGACCTGCCGAATCGAATGATATGCAACATGACCCCTTTCGACCAACTTCGTGACCTGGGGGTGCTGACCTGACCTTGACCTGAGGTCAACACCCCAAGTTGACCTGACCCGGACAAAAAGTATATCATTCGACGCGCCTGAGCGAGACGAACATGATGCTGCCAAAATCGGCGCTCTGCGGCCGTTTTTTGCGAAGTTATTCACCAAAAACTGAACCGTACCTTGGGGCACTTGACCTGACCTCAGAGGTCACCAGTTGACCTAGGACCTTAAAATCGGGTACCAATCTCTGCGTCTCGTAACGGCGCACACGCTCGTTTTTTCCGCGACGCGCTAGCTCCACCAGGGGCGAAACGGCGAGGGGGGGGGGGTCGTACCCGCCCCCCCCCCCTCGGCCGGCGCGTATGTAGAAAACCAATAGGTCCGGCGAGGGTTAAGTGTCGTGCTTGGAAAGGGCACCGTTTTGTTAGTTAGGTATTTATAATTTATGAATGTAAAAGTGCATTGTGGAATGTCTTAGAATTGGAGTCAAAGCATCCATTTGTGAGATGAGATGTGTTTACAGGTATGCTGAAGCTTACAACAATCTATTTTGGTTTTACGATTTGCTTCGTTAAAACCTTTCCGGCGTCCGAATTCTTTCCGATTTGATTCGCTTGTTTGGGCCCGTTTGCCAACCCAGCCAGTCCAGAAAGCGAACTCGTCACAAATACCGCGCTCCGCTGGTGTGCAAATAATTAATCCGCGCTGAAATGTCACAGTCGGATGTGCAGGCGTCGTTGCCGGCGTCGGCGTCGGCCGGCTCGTTTCCCGCTCGACAGCGGTAAACAGGACCGAGGTCGTTACCTGGTGCCCGGGTAACACCAATAAACTCTGACGGGGCCTCGGCTCGGCCGCTCGGGACGACCCGGCCCGGCCAGGGGGAGGGCAGACCACCCGCGGCGTCCGTCCATCGCGCTCAGCGATGACCGACAGGCGGAGGTCAGAAGAGGACAACTCTGTTCTTCTTGGTGGCTGCTCTCAGTTACTTATTACCTTATCATTCTTATGCGTGATCGCCGGTTTAAATGTGTATTTCTCGTCTTCCCTTGAAAGGGGCCGTGTCGGACGTTTTTGCTCACGCTAAACCTTCCTCATAACTTGATGATTGGTTTCAACGGCAATCTGCTTTCTCTCAAGCATACATATTACACGAATTGATTGATTGGACTAACCAATATTTGGAACTACGCGCAACGTTGCCCGAAAGTCATTGTGTAATGGCTGATTTGTGATGAGCTTGCAGACATAACTGCTTGCTTTTTATCAAAATCAATCCCCATTTTGAAAGACGAACTCTGTTGCATGGCCGTAATAACAACACCCACCCAGACTGGACTGCTGATGCACTAGCGTTGAATTCCGCCTCTGCCGCTCCCAACCCCCTCCCGCAACCATTACCTACAAGCTGCTACCGTTTCTCCGGACCGCGCGGGGCCGATCTGTCGTGCGCAGCCGGCCTAACAAGCCCGCTTTGATTAGCGAGGCACCTACATCAGCGGTCTGTCATCAGACGAGTTTTGCGCTACCGGCGACAGGTGATCTGGATGTGCGGAAACAGCACAATGCCGCACTGCGACGGCTGTGAAGGGTGTAAAACATCGCTTAAACGTAAATGTCAAAATGATAAAACTTGTCGGATGAGTGTAGCTTCGCCAATGATGGTCGTCAATTGTTTTCTGATAAAATAATGTATATCTAAAGCCTGGAATCTTGCTTTTGACTGCGCTTTGTCGTGTTTTTAGCGTCTGGCTTTGTCTGAACGAGACGTGGTGTCATCGTTCCATTCAAAGCGGCTCAAGTCAGGAGATCTGCAGGGGCGTCGGGTTCACTGCAAACTTGTGGCCATGTGAACTTTTATTAATTTGGAGTTTGGTGTCCCGCTGGCCTTTTATATCGCATGGCAAACGGAGTTTCAGATTTATGGAGCTCTAAAGCCGGGAGTCTACCTTGTTAGCGCGGAGCGACGGTCGCACTGACTGTCGATAACATTGTAAAAATTCCTCCGGCTGACTCGTAAATTACTCCGGCTGGCGGCGCGGACGGCCCTGCCCTCGGTGCTCCCCGGAAAAGGCAGGCCGGCCGGACTGCCGCAGTCGCCTGGTCCCCTGATACGTAGGACGCGGAGCTGGGACCATATAGTGGCCCGGTTCTTACGGTACTGCAGGGCCCACACTGGGCCTCGGCGCAGCTCTGTTGGTCGGACGGAGCTCGGAAATAAAACGGCGATTACATTGTGGATGGGCTATGTTGTTTTTCCCATGGTCAGCTGTGAATAGGTATGGAAAGGTTCACTCATAAACAGGCTTGAGCCATTCATGTATAACTATGCATATAGTAAAGTGTTCTCTCATTCTGCAATTTGCACGGATATGGTAAAAATAGGTACATATTGGATAGTTTCACGTACTCGCCCATAAGCACGTCGCATTCCATTACGCGTCAACAGAAAATGTCAACCGGTTTGTCGAGCTCCTTTCCACAGTCTTGCTTAACCACACCACACCACACCACACGACACCACACCGAAGCGTGACACATGAGCAGCCTGGGTGTTACATTTCTGACCAGATGGCTACACTTAATTAGGGACGATAAAGCTGCGGATACCGCATTGATAACCCGTTTGAGACCCCGCCAAGGGTGCTCACAATGTTAACGGCGCACTAAAGCTGCAGATGACGGCTTGGCCTGTGGCGGTCCCTTGCCAGGCCTGTGTGGCGTGCTGCTGTCTGCATCAGCGGACTGCAACGAAAAACAACACTTATTTCCAATGGTGATGCGAACCAACTGCTCTTGCCGGCGTTAAAGCGAGGTTATGTTTCGCTAGTTACGTCAGTGTCACGGCGGTGGTTTGAAGTGACTGCTTTTTAGCTCCGTCTGTTTCCTCTCAAAGTTAGCTGCGAGATTTATTGTGGGTATGTGACATATTTGGACGGACATGCAACGCTTTTAAAACTCTGCATGCTAACAACCAGCATGCATTTTCATTTTTACAAATCTTTTATTCTGCGGAAATGGCAAATGACGCTGACTTCAACGCAGCACAACTCTGGGATGGAGAGCGCCGGCCGCGGTCGCCGCGCGCTGGTCGGTTGCATTGTCTGCTCTGCGCCGTTCGTCGCCGCCACTGCGCCACCGCCGCCGCCGCGCCACGTCTGCCACTCTCCACTGGCGTCAGCGGCGCGGCCACTCATTGCGGCGCGGCGGCGACGAATGGACGCATTGTCCGGCCGGCGGACCGTGCCGAAAAACAAGTGGCAGCGCGGCGCGGCATTCAGCGCCGCACCGGGCGGGGTCTCCGTCTGTCGAACGTGTGGGAGGCGGCCGCGTGACCTTGCGCTTTGCATTCAGTGCCGGCCCCCGGCGGCGGCGCGGCAGAGGACAACTGAGACTGCGGCCAGTCACCGCCACGGCACAGTGACAAACGGAGAAACGCGCCGGGGTGTCCGGCCGCGGCATCCGGGTGCTGGTCTGCAGCACACCCTGCGGCACGGCCCGCCGTGAGATCGAGCCTCACGGATCGGCATGAGTGCAAATTGGCAGTGGGGGCTGATTGGTTTGTCTGTTTTCTCATGTTGGCGTCTTGTCTTGACGGTCTTCCTCACTCGGATTTTTTTCGAACTTCTTCTTTCCATGGAAAAATAGGCAAATCGGCTTTATAAATATATGGATGCATTTACCACTGCGATGAGGATGCATAAACATTTCCTCATGTTTCTTTTTATTCAATCTCCGTTCCGTGCGTTATCAATGCGACCGCAAATACCAACCATGCTACTCAGCGTCGATAAGAGACGCCATTCTATATAATATGCACCGACCTGAGCTCAGCTGGAGCCCTCAAGAGACCCCACCTCTCTCGGCTCCGCTTTGTCGCCGCCTCCGCTGCCAATGAAATACAAACTCCTCGGCGTGACAAACGTCGCCAATTAGCATTCAGCTGCCGACCGAAACGGAAATCGTGTCGTTGATTCGATACGGCGGAATCCCATCGGGTGAGTCGGCGACATTCGACTCACGACTGGCGGCGGGCGGTGGCCGTGAGTTGTCGGCGGGAGGTCGCCCCGCGGGGAATGGTCGACGGACTGGACAGTGGGCACCCCACTGTGAGCTCCCGGATCAGGATTGGTGTGCCGCGTCTGGCATGGACTGGTGATCTGCCACATCACCCTGCAGACGCCATATTAACGTCCTCCAAAATCTACTTCAATAGCTTCAGTTGCTAACTTCAATGGCTTCCATGCGCTCTGTCCTTGGACGGACATGCTTCTATGCTACGACTGCTGTCTGTCCGACCCCCGCTGGTCCATGTAGCCCCCAATCTGCGCCCTCTGTTGCTGCAAAATGTGCGCGCTGCAAGCCGAGAAGCGCTTCGGCAGGGGTCAGGACGGCTCCGGGCTCCGGCTTCGGCTCCAGCAGCAAGGCTGACACGCTGACACAGCCGACAGAGACTGATTGCCGGCAGTTTGAGGGGTCAGCGTCACACGAGCCGGCAATTTGAAGGGTCGGTGCCACACATCGCTGCGTGAGCGCAGCTCGGGACGGCTTCTCACCTCGGAAGATGACTCAACTGAAATGTTCATTGTCGATGCCCATATTCATTGAAGTATTTATTCAAGTTTAGATTTGTTATTCTTCTTTAAGACGGTTGTTTGAAATGAAGGCGTGACGCCGTGTTTTTCGAGGCAAATCATATTGGAACTGCAATGTAAGCGTACACACATCACAGATGTGCACCAACGCCTTAGGTTTATGAAATTCAGCTGTAGCAGTCCGATTCGGTCCAAACAGAGATAAGTGGCGGACCTTTGGGCTTTGACCCATACCAATCCCACCCTCGGGTACCAGCCAGATCCCTTTTATCTACGTTAGGCTCTGCAGGGTCACTGAATCAGCCCCATGAGTTGGTGCCAGCTTCAGCGCTAAGGCCAAACAAACTGGCATGGCCTCAGAACGTTCCTATTTGCATTCTGCATTGACAGACGTCCACAATTTAGATACGAGAATTGCTCTGTCCCTCGTTTTCGGCCTCCCTCGTTGGTGGCCTTTATCTCAGAGGGGTGTGAGGGTATCGGAGGCAGATCTAAGAGCAGCTCCGGCGTGATGATACATCTCTCTGTGGAGCGACTTCCTGCCGACTGAGGTCCATTCATCAGCCAGTGGTGCGCCTCCGGGCGTCGGCAGCCCCCTAATGGAGCATCGACCGGCGGCGATGTACCGTGACTGACCGACGCGGGGCGGCCGAGTGAGAGGAGCCCCTCGTCTCTTCCCCGGGGCAGGCCGGGATCGTCTCCTCCCCGGGGCAGACCGGGGTTTCTCTTCTCCCCTAACCGTCACCTCTCCTTTCCTGCCCAGGGCGAGTTGAAGGCCTGCATATCCCTTCTGCCCTCTCCCTCTGACCGGCCTACAACTCTCTTTCCCTCCCCAAATCGACAGGTTTTTCCTGCATTTTCCCGGTAGTTATCGTCTCTCTTCTCCTTTTTTTTTGGCTGACTGAGTTAATTTTCTCTTCGTTTTCCTGTTCTGAAAATGTACGGCATGTACTGCATTCGCAAATTGGTCGATGCTTCGTCCTGTTACCTTCTCCTTGGCCTCATCAGCTTCACTTTCATAGCTGCCAGCCCTGTCCCATCCCTCTGCTCCGTGTCTAACCACACCTCGCCGGTGCCGTGCATCCCCTCACTCACCACCGGTATCTGCTCTAGAGAGGCGCGTCTGGCTCGTTAATCATCCCGGGCCCGATTGCACGACACACTGGCCTGACAGGTGGCCGCGGGCCGCGGCGACCGTCCGCGAACCGTCGCTTCGTCCGCAAACCGTCGCACCGTCGCGGAGTGTCGCGTCGTCGCGGAACGTCGCGGCTGCCGCGCTGGGCCGCAGCCCAATTAGGAGACTGCCCCAGTGACACGGGCATCGGAGCTGAACGGCAACAAGTGGTGATCACAGATCAACTCTTGGAAATGGATGAGATGAGATCAACCAATTTATGAAAGAGGAGTACGAAATGGCATGCAACGTATACCGAACCAATGTTGCATGTTAAAAAACACATTTGCTTAAAAACAACCGCTACATGTGATACCTGCATATTCTCTACATGTGATCAGTTCATTGGTCATACTCATGTCCATCAGTCTTCGGCCTCATTCCTTTTTGAAAATCTCGCACTAGCGCTCACTCTGACGGCTCACCATCGGCTATCTCCTGCTGATGCAAAGCGAGCGCCAATGACGGCCACAAGCCTGCACCGTGTCATTGCTATGAATAACATACGGCGTCCTGACACGATGATTTGTCCTGCTCCCACCACCACTACGGCTACGTCACTTGCATGCTGATGACGCAGTTCGAACTACTTGCTCGCTCGGCATGCGTCATGTCGTCCGTTTCATGCAAATCCTGCTCGACATTCGGCACCGTCCCGAAATGTTGGCCTTTTCAGTACCACAGTCTCAGCACCGTGCGCCGGCTTGCACTCCTGTTCTTTCTGTAGACTATGTTCTTATAGCGCTCACACACGACTTCCTTTGCACCTTTCTCTGCCGAATCCCGCTGCAGCCCGGTGTTCTCCCCGTTATCAGCTCGGTCTGGAGCCGAGAGTGCGGACCGCTAATCCGGGCGGGCACCTCCGGCTCGGCGGCTGCGCTCAAAGGCCGCGCCGTCGTGTCGCCCTGTTCTGCTCCGTCGCCCGGTCGGTGTCTCGGCGACGCGACAGGGCCGGCCGGCCGGTGCGGAGGGACCTTGGACGGGTGACGGCCGCCGACCACACAGCGCAGAGGAGCGGGCCAGCGGGGCCGGCAGGGCGGGCAGGGAGGCAGCCGGAGGTGCTCTACATTCAACTGACTACATCTGCGGGATTATAGCTAACCTATTACAATGGCATGAATGACAGTTTGGGTTTTATTTAGTTGCTTCTTATTTTTTAGTTATTCTATTTATTTGTGTGTGCATCTGACAATTTTGCCCAGTATTTTAAATACAAAGACTTATTACAAACTCCGCATACCTTCTGTCAGTTCCTCTTCTCGCATTCTTGTTGGGCTCCAGGTCGACTGATCTGCAATACAGTGGTATTCGGGACTTCCAGCATCTCGTCCGGTGTGGTGCTTACAATGTTTATTGAGGTCATCCCACGAAGAAACACCTCAACCTGCTGCTACCTCCCCATTCGTTCACAGTTGTCAGACATGCGGCGTGCTAAATCCCTGGTAACCCCCTTCCTCGACTGGGCCTCGTATATCCCACTGCGTCCAGTAACTCTCTTAGTTCCAGATGATCTGCCAAATAATTCATTTCGCTGCCGTGTGCCAGGGGAGTCGCGAGTCCGGCAGCGTAGCCAACTCGTAAATTTCAGACAAAAATTGCCACATAAATAACGCTGATGGCCGCCGGCAAATGAGCTGGTCTGCCCGTGCCTGCCCGGCCGGCGGGAGGTCGGCTGATCGCAGGTGCCCCCGTACCGGTCCTGACGCGTCGAATGGGCTGCTCCGCTGGGGACCTGTACCCCGGCTTATTGCAGCCACTGACACACCAAAAGAGGCGCTCCACTGGGGAGCTACCGTGGACCAATGAAAGCCAGTGTCGGTCGGTGGTACACTGGGTAAATAGTGACCTGCTGAGCGCCTTTCTGTGAACGGTTTTCGCCGCTTCTGTCAGCGGTCGATAAGCCCCCAGTTTAGAAATATGCTGACTTATAGTAGAGGTAAAAGTAAAAAGTAGGTATCTTAAGGTAAAGGCTCTTATCGCCCATTGCTTATTATTGGGGGCATGGAGGCTTCGGTAAAAGGTACCATGGGTACCTTTGTGTCATCTTGTAAATTTGCCCTGTAAAATCAAACTACATAAATGCATGAAAGACAGTTCCAGTGTTCTGTGAAGCTGCTCTGTTAGTGCAAAGAATGACATTGGAATCCTCACTGCGCTGAGCATCATAACGGTGTTCTTGGGTAGCACAGTATTCTAGGTGGAACACAGGCACTAACAGCCGTTTCCGGGATTCTGTGGAATCCAACAACAAAGCACACACGGCCACCCCCGTTCCTCTCAGGGTTAGGTACATACGGCGGGGTCGAATCGCCGTGGTGCTGTGGGGTGCGTCCTAATCAAGCTCCACCCCTTTGCCGACTGTCAGGAATTGTATATCACACCGCCGCGCCGCATGGAATGGGCCTCACATATATCCGCTGTCCCTATAGAAAGGGTGCACCCCGGCGCCCTGGCCCGCTCCCCGCGCTCCGCTAATGACGTGTAGCCGGGTTTCCAGCGTGTTCATTACGTTATGTGCTTCATCCTGCCACTCTGCTAATGGTGTGCGCTGTAGTGGGAATCGACATGGCTCGCGATGACCAGCCTGAGATATCCTCGGGATTCCTGATATCGTCTGGCCCTCGGCAGTTGGTGCTGACATCCAGCGCTCTTGGTTGCGACGTTTTAAAAGCCTGAATGTACATAAATATGGAAATTATTGAACCCTGAGTCATCAGCGGCAAATGTACTTTCCCAGAAAATATATCGGTGTTCTTAATTGAAGATTCGCCGTGTTCAGCGTAGCTACATTTTTCATTCGCATTTTTCGTTATATGTATTTCAGTTTCCTGATTATCAGCTTGTTTACTAAGTGATCAATTACATTTTAGATGAATATTCTCTGTTCCTTTCGTTTTCAGAAATCTTCATCCATAAAATGGTAGGGTTCTCATTCGAAATAATTTTAGTATGTCGAGCTGCCTAGTGGCTAGTGCATGTAACAGAGCACAATAGTAATTGCATAATCCATTATAATCTCTCGACTCCACTCTCCGTATGCCTCTATCCCCAACGACGAAATACTGTCTACTGTCTGGCTTGGCTACCGAGAGCACTATCTCCACTTGCAACGCATTCAGAGGGAGTGATTTACGTTACATTAGAATACAATCACACACAGCGGTGCATGACTGACACAAACTACTATCGCTGAATTAATCACGACAAGATAATGCGATTACTATGCGATTAACCTCATGCACATTTTGCAGGAAAATGCAACAGACGGTGCAAGTGGTGACTTTCGTATCAATGTCATGGTCCCACTTTCATCATGCAGTTTCAGGTATCCAGGAATCACGTTTGATTCCGGAGTCGTTAGATCAGGTGGGTTTCTCGGCTGCCCACTGTCACGTGCATCCACATACCATTGACGCTGAGACCGACACCGCTGCCGCCCGCCGCGATTTTGACGTCATCGATTCCGCCTTATTTGGCGAGCGTCGGCCCTGCATGAGAACGATCTTTAGTGCTTTGTGAAATGGGTGCCGTAGCATTACTGTCTCTGCGAGGGGCCGGTTCAGGTCTCAGACGACAGGGGACCATCATACGTCGTTGGCCGTCAGGGGGAGACACTACTACAATCACTCACGTGCGCTTTATATCGCCGATCCTAAATGGATGAAGGTGCTCCATGCACGAGTGCACCGTCGTAAAGCACAAGTGGTGTGCGGGTCGAATCTTGTTCAGAATAGCAGAGAGGCGCTCATACTCGTGTTCAACTTACCTAGCTAAATGGAATGCTGTCAGCGAATAGCAGCTTGAGTTGCAAGAATTAGGAATGCGGGGGTGATAAGAAGGGATTTACTAAAACAGGATTATCCGTATAAATAAAACGCGTTTATTACGGAGCGAGCGAAGCGAGCGGAGTCTCAGTACTGAATTAAGGGAAAATCCTGAGTATGAGCGGCCGGCCCCGGCCGGCCGGCCGTGGGGACGCTCTTCGAAAGCTAATATCTTAGGAACGGGACATCCGATTGACAAGCGGTCTTCTTTACTGAATGTCACTTGGACGTAAAAGTTATGTGGTGTGATGGCCACCATGCGTTCTTGCCAACCACCGCACGTGGCGCGTGGTAAAGTTGGACATTTTTTAAGAACCCCCAAAATTGCAACCTCAATAACGGCACAACGGTTGGGCCGATTGAATTGAAACTCGGTACACAGTTAGGTCTCCATCAGATAATTCATCTGCATGTGTTAAGGTTGGGGTGCTACAGCACGTGCGCACGTGCAGAGGGCGCTCCCAGATCTCGAGAACGGCTGGGCCGATTGCGCTCAAATTTGGTACACGGTTGGGGACCAGTTAGTAGGGTGCCGTGCAAAAGTCAGTTTGGACCCCGCTTGCACGTGCGCGCGTGCAGTGTGCCGCTTCCAGATCTCGAGAACGGCTAGGCCGATTGCGCTGAAAATTGGCACATCGCTAAAGACCGGTTAGAAGGGTGCAGTGCACAAGTTAGTTGGAGGTACCCCCTCGCAATTTCGCACGTGCAAGGCCCATCCTCTCGCTCGCTCCGTTGGTCGCCCAAAAGGCGTTTTACTGGTACCTTAAATCTTTGTAATCAAAACTGCAGTGCATTGTTATCATGCCATCCAATTTTGTAGCACTATATCGTTTAGTACAAATAGTACACTTGAAATGCTGAGGTAACCTAGTTGACTTGACTGCGTTGTTGTTTGTCCGACCGCCGACTGGGCTGCTCCAGCTGTTCAGGCAGGGAGCCACCCGCGACCGTTCAGCCTTGAGGGCCAATCAAACCCGATTGGCGGTAACAACACAGCCGCTCACTCAATCAATCCACATAATCTGACCCTTAGAGCGGTGGCTGTGAAAAGAAGTGACGTTCTTATACATAGGGGAAGTTGGGGGAACGCCGAAGACTTTTTTTCTGACGCCCGTAGCACGCAAGGTAGACAACATACGCTATTCTTGTTGGCGTCATTCGAGAGGCCAGTCTTTTGCCTTTCAAACATACCAGGCGCATTTGATGAATTCGCATACCGTTAAGCGCACAAACTAAAAATATCAAAGAAGTGACTTTTTCGGCGTTGCCCCGGACTGCGGGGAAAGCCGAAAATGGGAGAAATGATCCACGGGGAATGCCGACATTGATGTTTTGCCATTTTATCTCAAACTTTATCCAGAATTCATCAAAGCTGACACACGTTTCAAGAGCTTGAGGACGCGGTGCACACTGGAAGTTATAATTGTGTGATATAATAAGAAAATGCCAGGTAAATCATTCCTTATAGGTAACAGGCCGTTGTGTCGGTTGAAAGTGTAATTTGTGTGACTAAAAATACGCGTTGCTATTCTACAGCAGTAAAGTCCACGTAGCGTGCTTTTAACACGTGCGTAATCGCACGTTTTCGGCATTACCCCAGCCAGCCATACTTTCATTTGCAGGCCCATAACTTTTCAACGTGCTGTATAAATTTCAAATAGGCAGCACACTTATGTAAAGACATGCTAAAGATTACTTGACCGAATTGGCCAGACAAACGGTAGCATAATGAGTAAAAAATGCAGCTTCAAAGGCGCATGTAGTACAAGGGAAACGTACCTTGAAAACGCTCTTGGCGCCCTCACAGTCGAAGTATTCCGAATGACGACTCGTAACAAACATGCGATAATTGTAGTCACTTAAGCTTCAGAGCATCACTGACAGGTGGCATCCATGTCTTACGGTTTTCGAAATATCTCGAATTTCGGCTTTTCCCCAACTCCGGCATTGCCCCAACTTCCCCTACCGTCTTTAGTGTGTACTGGGCTATAAGAAGGGCGTGTAAGGACTGGTGCTTTTTGCGCGACATAGGAATAGGTGAGCTCAGCTTTGATTCACGGGTGTGCGCAAGTTCCAGTCTGCAGTATCCTGCTCAGGGGCGGATCCAGGAAAACTCCAAGGGGAGGGTCATGAATCGAAGTGGTGCCCCTACCTATACCCAAAATTAAAAAACTCAACGGATTTCGTCCACTTCATTTTGGTGGTGCCCCCATTTTCAGTTTTTTTTTATTTTTATTTTTTATTTTTAGTCAGTATCTTACCTCTTAGCCACAACCACATTTACCAATTGTAAGCAAGTATATATGAATGTGCTATGTGTATATATGTTGTGGACGCTGAGTAAAGAGTACTTACCAGGAACGTTATCAGGTAAGCAAATCGTTGTCAGTCCGACGAACTTGACCCTGGCGTCTAAAGGGTCTGTCCTTGACACTTCAGGCTTGTCAGGGGCACCAAAGTCCTTCCAGGGACACCACAAACCTGTCAGGGGCACCTACGACCTTGTAGGGGCGCCACAGGCCCGCCAGGGGCACCACAGGCCTGCCAGGAAGCAGGGGCACCACAGGTCTAGCAAGTATACACGACAGGCATGTCAGGGGCACAACGGGCCTGTTGGGCCCATGAGCACCCCTAGGGGCAGGGGCACCACAGTCCTTCCAGGGGCACCGCAGGCCTGTGAGGGGCACCAGCGGCCTAGCAGGGGCACCAGTCAACACAGGCCTGCCAGGGGCACCACAGACCTGCCAGGGGCACCAGAGGCCTGCCAGGAGCACCACCGACCTCGCAGGGGTAACTTGGGCCTGTCAGGGCCCAGGGGCACCACGGGCCTGTCGAGAGGCACTTCAGGCTTTTCAGGGGCACCATAGTCCTCTCAGGGCGCAGGGGTAGCAGGGGCACCAGAGGCCTGCCAGGGGCACTACAGGCCTAGCAAGGGCACCACTGGTCTATCAGGGGCACCACGAGCCTGTCATAGCCAGGCATCTCAGGCTTGTCAAGGCCCAGCGGCACCACAGGTCTGTGAGGGGCACCAGCGACCTAGCAGGGGCACCAGTCAACACAGGTCTGCCAGGGGCGCCACAGACCTGCCAGGGGCACCACAGACCTGCCAGGGGCACCAGAGGTCTGCCAGGGGCACCACCGGCCTCGCAGGGGCACCTTGGGCCTGTCAGGGGCACCACGGGCCTGCCGAGGGGCACTTCAGACTTTTCAGGGGCACCAGTCCTCTCCGGGCGCAGGGGCACCAGAGGCCTGCCAGGGGCACCAGCGGCCTAGCAAGGGCACCAGAGGCCTGCCAGGGGCACCAGCGGCCTAGCAAGGGCACCAGAGGCCTGCCAGGGGCACCACAGGCCTAACAAGGGCACCGCGGGCCTGTCAGGGGCACCTCAGGCTTGTCAGGGCCCAGGGACACCACAGTCCTTTCAAGGGCACCGCAAGCCTGTCAGGGGCACCAGAGGCCTGCCAGGGGCACCACAGGCCTAGCAAGGGCACCTCTGGCCTGTCAGGGGCACCTCAGGCTTGTCAGGGCCCAGGGGCACCACAGTCCTTCCAGGGGCATTACAAGCCTGTCAGGGGCACCAGAGGCCTAGCAAGGGCACCACAGGCCTGCCATGGACACCACAGGCCTGCCAGGGGCACCACCGGCCTTGCAGGGGCGCCTCAGGCCTGTCAGGGGCACCACGTGCCTGCCGGGGACACTTCAGGCTTGTCAGGGGCGTTACAGTCCTGTTAGGGCCCAGGGGCACCAGGCCCGTGGTGTCCCTGCTAGGCCTGTGGTGCCCCTGGCGGTCCTGTGGTGCCCCTGTCAGGACTGTGATACCCCTGATAGGCCGGTGGTGCCCCCTGAAGGTCTTTGGGCCCCCGGGCCTCAAGGGGGGGCCATGACCCATGTGACCCCCCCTTGGATCCGCCCCTGATCCTGCTCTCATTTTTTGTTAGAATTTAGTCGTTACTTTCTTTGTCGGTAGAACCAGTACTATTTATCAGCAGATAAACCATGCATGTTGTTCATGTTCTTCTGCTTAACAATGCCTCAATCTACGAACTTTTAAAGTAAGAACATTCTGCATTTTCACGGACTAACAAGATTAAACACCTGTCTAGCTGTCTTGGTAATATACACATGGTGTCAAATCAGGATAGTTTTCCTGGTTAGAGCGTCCCTCCAAAACCTGCCAAATCATTTTCGAGAGACCATCAACGCGGGAATTTTTACAGAAGCACGTTCATTAGCGCAGGCACGCGCTGATCATGTTTTCTGCCTTCACCATATCATAAACAACCTTCCGTGGCAAGTTCCGTGGTTTGGAGCCGTAGCCGTTCAGGTGGCAGCGGGAATTCTGCGATAAATGGCGTCTGTCGGACTACCCCTGTGCCAGACAAGGCCACCTGTCGAACGCTGCGCTCCTTATTAATGGCCGGTGTCCAGCCGTGCACTGCCCAGCGAGCGAGGGCTCCTCCGTGTGGACCGTGGAGGGACGTCTGTTCATGACTGTAGACCATGGAGGGACGTCCCTTCACGTCTACGGCTGCTGTAAGAGCTTCCCTTTGGCCCCTCCACGACTGAGGACCATAAAGGGACGCTCCTCCTCGACCGAGCTGACCATGAAGCAACACAATTCTCTGTTTGTTGAGAAGGAAACACGTTACTTGCAGCACACAACACAGAATACAAATGCTTATTTACTTGAATCGTCTTATTGTCACGCCCAAAACATTTGAAATTAACAATCGCTTGATAAGAGGTTCATTTTCTTACCAAATACCAAAACTGATCAGATGCTCGAGTTTTGACATTCGTCTCACTCATTAGCAAGTGTTAGCTCCGTCGATACTCTGATTTCTACTTGCGACCGACTGGTACCCAATCACATTTATTGCATACCTACTCTGAAGTTCAGAGTTGAGGAGTGTTAGTGCCACCGTGCCCGCAGTGCCTGCTCACGGACACCCCAGTCCCTCTCACAGTTACTGCGGTGATCACGGCTATCGGCCGACGGTGATAAATGGAGCGCGCTCAAATCCCTCCGATCCGCCGCCGCCCCGACAGTCTCCGCCGCCGACAGACGCGAAAAATGCCCGCCGTGCAAAAGACGACATTGAGCCGGGCCGCGGTGCAGAGCGCCGGGCGCTGCCTGCAGTAAACCACTTCACCGCGGGTGGAATCCACCGCATTAATGGCAAAAAACGATATCAGATTGTTGACGCTGCAGCGCTCGTTGATTCATTGCGTGTCAATGATGGTGACGTCAGCGGAGGTGGAGGCTCCGTGACAAAGTGTCCGCCTCCGACCGGCGCCGCGTATCATAAATTGCTGCGGCGACTTAGCGCGCCGGATTGGCCGCGTCGACACCTGCCAGGGATGTGTGAGTTCGGATAACCATCCCGTCGGCGGGCCGCTCCTTCGTGCAGTCTTGTCTCTCTGCAGCTCCCCTCTCTCCTTTCTCCCTGTTTCTTATCTCCTTCCCTCACCCTTTTTCATATCCTATCTCAATCATCTCTCGTCTCTCTCTCTCTCTCTCTCTCTCTCTCTCTCTCTCTCTCTCTCTCTCTCTCTCTCTCTCTCTCTCTCTCTTTCTCTCTCTCTCTCTGGCTCTCTCTCTGACTCTCTCTCTCTCTCGCTCTCTCCCTCTCTCCTCTCTCTTCTCTTTCTCTATCTCTCTCTCCAGTGGCGGATCCTGGGGGGGGTCCACGGGGTCATGACCCCCCCCAAAAGGTCTGAGAGGGTCATTTGACCCCCCCCAAAAGCCGAAGACCTAAATGCGTTATAGACGCCGTCTTGCATGCTCAAAATCACCCATGGGTGTAACTTTGGAAACGACATTGGGGGTGCAAACTAGGGAAGGGGCCTCCAAGTGGCGGGGCCTCCAGTTCGCAGGGGCCTCCTAAGGAGCATGTACAAATTTACATATGTACATACATAACGAGCGAGCGAAGATGGACAGTGCTCGACGAGTAGGGTAGGTTCTTTCGAAACTTTAACCCTCGCCCTTGTAGGGAGGGGGGGGGGGGTCGGATCGACCCTACTCAGTTTTTCGCGAATAACTAGCGCAAAAAGCGGCTGATCGCGACGAAACTTTTAGTATCCTCGAGTTACTAAATTTTACACACACCCTTAAAAATCATATGACCCTACCTAAATGACCTTTAACCTGTTATCTATTACTCGAGACCATGTTTGGCCAGAATCGAAATTCGGCGTATGTCAGCTCACATTATTCGCGCGGATCCAGTCTTTCCAGTCGTGCATAACTACTGACAAAATATCATGAGTGCACTTGTTTTATTTCACCATTTTACATTGAATATTCTTGCTCTGTATTTGAAACAAAGAATTTTGCGTATTTTATAATTCTTAGTGCCAATAAAGGGATGACACATTGGGGGTGCAACATAAACATTGAGGGTGCATAATTTAACTTTGGGGGTGCAACTGCACCCTCAAAAGTATACAAAGTTACGCCCCTGAAATCACCTGTCAAACACTTATGAGCTAATACCTTTGTTTTTCTGGATCGTGTTGCGTGAAAAGGCGTATTGAAGGCCAGAATCTTACTCGTTTTTGTCTCAACCGTGCGAGCACCAGGGGATGATCCAGGAAAACTCCAAGGGGATGGTCATGAATTTAATTCCTGGTGCCCCTACCTATACCCAAAATTAAAAACTCAACGGATTTCGGCCACACACCACTCTGAAAGGGAGAGACCCTCAGTAGAGAGGAAGCCCTCTGTAGAGAGGAGGCCTTCTGTAGTTGAGAGGCCCTGTGAAAAGAGGAGGCCCGCAGTAGAGAGGTGGTCCTTTCTAGAGAGGAGACCACCCTGTGTTCTGACAAATGTTTTTGCAAATTTTTCGCGGCGCTTCGCGCCGCCGATTCATGTACGTACAGGTCAATACGAAATCGTGACTGTACAGGGTGTCCCAAAATTAATGTCACACCCTCTCACAACCTTTATTTTGCCTTCTACGGCGCAATATCAATATAATTTCGCCGTTACTGGCTCCCAGACCATATTGGCTACATTCTAGTCACGTGACCTTCAAATTTTTGTGACCCTGACCGGTCAAGGGGTGGACGGAGGTCATTTTCGGGGCAGTACCCAGCGCGCGCGGACCATGTGTCCAGGATGGCAAAACTGCAGAGCAAATCGTCCCGCAGCGGGGCAGTCGACATGGTTGGCGGCGGAATGACCCACGGCCTGGTAGCCGAGGCACTGGGCACGAGTTGCCGCACGATTTGGCGCTGGTTGTCTTGCGACAGAAGCGGATAGACGTCTGGGAACAAGCTAGGTCGCGGCAGGAAGACTTCCGCCAGCCGGGTAGTGCAGCTCGACATCGCGAACTGCGGAGCTAAATACGGGCTTATCCACAAGGAATCTGGCAAGGGGGCTGATTGCTAACAGTCATCCAGTCTCCAAGTTGACAATTCATCGGTACTGGAGGCTGCTTCTAAAGCTGAAGCCCACCAAGTCACGTTTCCAGCCGAAAACCTCTGCTGAACATGTCCAGGGCCATCTTTCAACAGGTCGGGGTCCCGGCTCATCGAGCTAGAACGACGCAGGACTGGTGCAGATCGAACTTCCCAGCATTCTGGGAGAAGGACAAATGACCGGGAAATAGTCCCGACCTGTCGCCGATAGAAAATCTTAGGGCGATCGCCCGGTAAGAGGTGATCAAAATGGCACCAGAATAATCTGAAGGCACGCTGACCAGGAACGTTCGATCTGTCTGGTCCAAGATCAGTCCACAGAAGCTGGACATGTTGATGTCTGATGTTCCGGAACATATCCTTGCCCGTATCAGGGAGAAGGTGGGATACATATGTAAGAAAAGCGCACCTCTCATGTTTGTTATTTTCATGCAATTGACGCTGGACAGGTGTGACATTATTTTTGGGACACCCTGTAATTACACCAACCAACCGTGTCAAATTCAATCAGAATTTATATGTGTACTGTGAAGGAACTCCGGCTTGTACTGCCATGCTAAAAGGGTGGTAAAATTTGTGTTTTGGAGCTGTGTTTTGACAAATGCTTTTGCAAATTTTCTCCGCGCTTCGCGCCGCCGATTCATACACCAATCAATAAGAGAGATCGTGAATGTAAACCAACCGTGTCAAATTGAGTCGGAATTCATATGTGTACTGTGAAGGAACTCCGGCTTGTACTAGCGTGCTAAAAGGGTTGTAATATTTGTGTTTTAGAGCTGTGTTTTGACAAATGTTTTTTTTGCCTAATGCATTAGGCTAAAAGTGAGGTAACTATGTCTACTTCTGGGTTTTTAAGTCGGTTAATCCGCCCCCCCCCCCAGTACAAAATTCCCGTGGCGACGCCCCTGTATAGGTGGGTTTCACTAACTAAAACTACTGAGTCGAGTGACTTACGATGATAAAACTTCATCTTAGAAACGACGAAGATCAAATGTCATTTGATCTCGAGATACTCGCTCCCTACCCCCCCCCCCCCCCCCCCGGTCGTCAGAATTCATCTATCAGACCCGGCATGTCGGCCGACTTGTGACCCCCCCCAAAAAGTTCCCCTAGATCCGCCCATGTCTCTCTCCCTCTCTCTCGCTCTCTCTCTTTCTCTCTCGTCTCCCCCTCTATTCTTCCCCGGCTGTATTTTTTGTGGGTGAATCATTGCACCACATCTCACCGGGTCCGGCTCTAAACCCCGCCGCGCCGACGCGTCCACTTTCATTTCGTCTGGACCGACGTCGGCGGCGACGTTTGCGGTCGGCCTTCGACGCTTGTGGCGCGTCTCCGTCGACGCGCGGCAGCTGCAACGCACCGCTTCACGCCGCGTGGCATTTTAATGGCGCCGCGGCACGCCGCCGGTGCGCCATCATTAGCCGCGGCGTGGCGGCGCGTCGCTTTTGTCTCACGTGCGTCTGTTTGTGCGCGGCGCCGTCACGTGCGCTGTCTGACCGAGTGTGCGCGCGAGGGGAAGGCTGCGACGGCTGACAGGCGGGACCCGGCGCACCTGTCAATTTCGTGACAATGGTGACGCATCGGTGGCGCTGAGCGACGCACCGTCTGTCTCGACTGCGGCGCGTGTGTCAGACTCGTGACAATCGTGACGCATGGGTGACACTTGCAGTATATTCTCCGCTCTTGAAAGCGTACTGCATACCTTCGGTTGTGAATACCAGCGAATAACTCCATGTGGATTCAGCCGGAGTTCACAACGGGCACTATCCCTTAGCTGCAATGGCCATACCCACTCAGCCGTGTTTAAATACAGTCCTCTACATAGGCTCAATGGGCGCGTATTGTTATTATTGCATGTAATTATTGCATGTGGTCGGGCTACTTGCACTGCATTGCCCACCCCCTATAAATTGATCGCTGATAGATGTAAATGAGGTGCGAGACGGGGATGTGGCTTGGGTCATCGTTGTAATGCACACTGCACATGAATTGCAGATTGCATAATTAAGGATGAGCAGATTGCACCTGTTCAATGTTCATGTTTGCATAGCTCATAAGCGAACCATAAGTCTAGCAATTACCTACCAGCTGAGTTTATGTTTGTGTCACGACACTACGCCACGAATCGGTGTGGCTTTCAACATGACTAGCCGTCGGATAACGGTTCGATGTCAACATTTTGTCGCCAAGCACGTAACATCGCATTCCTGCCTGTGTTTGGGCGATAATTTCGCTTCGGAATACCTACCTAATACAGCAAACAAATTCATCAAGGTGATGTCACTCGAGACGCATCAAAGGCATCGTTATATATTCAAGATGAAAAGAAAGTTTATAACGGTTTTGAACGTTCGCTGTTTTGTTATGCGAGAAGGGCATCATTAATGTACATTCATAGGTATGTGAGATCGTACCGCTTATTTTAAATTCCCATTTGCGTTATTTCCGAATTCAGTAAGCCACTCAGATGGAGATCAAGATCGGACAGATGTTCTCTAATCTCAGAAGTGTTTTTTTCAACATGCCAAAGATCGTACCATGTTCGATCATGTCATTCATCCTTGATCCTTACCAATCAGAGCAAGGATTTGTAGAGCTTTCATATCGTATACGCATTCTAAAGCGACATCCGTCGACTCGAAAACAAATGCATTCGGAGCGTAAGCTTAATATTGTGGGCCAATGGGACAGATCGGAAAATTGTTGACCAATGGTCCACTGATATTGATTGTTAATCTTCGTATAGGAGACAATCATTGGTATCTGAAGCAGTTCGAAGTGTCTGGAGACAGGGTGCATACTGGAGAGAAAAAAGTTTGGATCGGGAGACGAAACATCGAGTCGTGAGAACTTCCTGAGAGGCAGGAGGCAGCTGGGCGCGTCGGGACACAACCCAGCGTCGGGAGACGCCCAGCGTCGGAAGACAACCCAGCGTCGGAAGACATCCCAGCGCCTCGTCGGCCGACTTCCCAGCGAGCAGACGGCCACTTCATCTGTAAACAGAGCCGCGGGCGACGCTCGAAAAACGGCCCCCCGAAGCGGCCTGTGGCGCCGCCGAGCCCCGACGTCCTGGGAGCGACAGAGCGCGCGATAAATTGTCGTTAGTGTTCCGAGACGGTCCAGACGAGGGACAGAGCTCGTCGCCTTGGCCGCGTGTTTGGAGAGGACGAGATAGCCGGCGTGCTGCAGCGGGGACTGGCCTGCCGGCCGAGGTCCTGGGCGCGCTGGCATGCTCCTTATCTCGGGGACACGCCGATGGCCGTGGCAGAGTGATCCGCTGGGGACCGTGCTGTGAGTCAGAGGTGGCCAACCGTTCACAGGAGTGATGTCAGCGTGTTAGTTCGCTGATGAAATGGTGTTGGGGTGGTGGGATATCATTTGTTTGGTGGAAGGGTATGACCGAAGGGAATGTTTTCTGATTGCTTTTACATGGCATGACTGTTGCAGAAACCTAAATCTCGTAGGCATCGAAGGAGCCTCAATATTAATGCCAGCAACGTGGTTCATTTGTATCGATCGATTAATCGATCTCCATTTTGATTTATCGACAAAGCACGGAACTTGAGCGTGACGG
This sequence comes from Amphibalanus amphitrite, assembly GCF_019059575.1. NCBI lineage: Eukaryota > Metazoa > Arthropoda > Thecostraca > Balanomorpha > Balanidae > Amphibalanus > Amphibalanus amphitrite. Next base: position 50,179 of record NW_024882658.1, on the reverse strand, counting down.
AAAAAATGAGTTGGCGTTTTTTGTGCAATGAACGCTTTAAGTGTGCTTCTTTCGAGGAGCGCCTTGTTCCAGGACGTTTACATCTGTCCCCCCCCCCCCAGCTCCACCTCTGGCCCCTCTATTTTCAACCTGGCCTCTGGTCTCACCCCGTTCTTCCTTTTCTCACCTCCTGCCGCCATGCTCTCACCCCGGCCTCTCTGTTCTCACCGGGCGCGTCCACTTTCCTGGCGGTCGGCCGCTTTGTTGTCCAGTTGTCCGGCTGTCTGGGCGCGGAGCGCGGCCGATGGCGTCGCGATACCGACCGGTCCCGGGAGGTGCCGGTGTGACCGTCTTCTCTGAACGCGCCGACCGACCGGACGGCCTCCAGTCGATGACGCTGACGTCATCGACCGGGGTGACACTGCGGCTCGGTGTGTGCGGGTTGTCCGCGCTGTGCGGCTCCTTTAGCTGTGGTGAGGTGACTGGTTGTCATTTGTCGCCGAGTGGAACTGGATGGGTGTGATTGCTGTAAACTCGTTTGGGAAACAGCGTGAAGGAATGTCGAAATCAGGTGATGGTATCGTTTGACTCGGGACATTGTTTGTTCTGAAAGACCAGCGTGTAAAACCTGAACGCATCTTGTGATAAGCTGTTATAACGCTGTTTGTTATTATATAGCTTTACTCTAAAGCGTGTCGACTGCAGGATTCAATTTGTGCGCATTATGTTGGACGTGGAACGCTCTCTTTTCCTCGCCCTACCTCCTGGCTCCTTCCATTTGTGATGTGGTCCCCAATCCGCGACTGCGCCAGATCCACCCCAGTCCTCTCTCCCCTCCCCTCTCCCTCCTCCTCCCTCGGCCAGAGCCCCGCCGGTGCGCCGTGTGTGTCGCATTAGCGCCACATTAGCCGTCGGTTGGCGCGTAAACGGCCGTCGCGCCATTTGTTGCCACGACTGAGCCGCGCCAGGTGATAACGAGGCACCTTGTTTACCGGTGACGACGGGCGGAGAAGGCCCACCCGATCGGCTCAGGGAGAGGGGTCAGGGGTCTCTGGCGCGTCACAGGCCGTGGCGACAGGTCACCGATCAAAGAGATGTCGTCAGTGATATGTGGCAGCTGGGAGGAACCCGCATGACCAAATTCCCGCTCGGTCACATGCAGTAGAGATGACCTAATAAACGCATTGCGCTGCTTGCTCTGTGCACTGTGTTAAGTGCACACTGCCATGGGTGTTGTCAACTTTGCCGTTGCCTTTGTTATCTGCATGGAGGTGTGGGTGACTCATAGAAGGATGCCTACACTTTTCTTTTGAAGCGGAGCACCCTGGCGTTCCTCTGCCAAAGCCCACTTTCAAGATTAACGTCGTCGTATTTCCTTTAAAATGTAATTGATGCCGTGAATTAAGGTGGCCTTCAGCAAAGTTCAAAGGCAACAGGTGTTCAGTTTAATAAGGTCAATCTGTTCGGGGTGTGTGGCCAGCGGCGCGGCTCAAAGTGTTCCGCGTCACCCGCGCCTCCGCAGCCGACCCTCGGGCTCGTCCAATTTGCATTTTCACCCACCGGCCGTAACAAGTGCGGCCGTATGTCCAATTTGCGCCCATATCTGTCCCCATTTCTCAGGCGGCCCTTCTGTGACGCATCTCACCGAGGGTGTAACTGGCGCGCCGAATTGGCCGCCTCCGCTCTGACCGCGCCCCGATAAACCCGGCCTCGGGCGGTGCTGACAGTCTGGCACGAGCTACACCTGCTCCTCAGACAGACAACTCAGCGAGTCCTGTTAGCAGTACCGCCTAAAGTTCACCCCGCTGCAGTTAGCGGGACGTCTGCGCTCGGTGAGTGCGCCAAAACAGTGGGCCAGGACGGCTGTGAGCCGATGGCCGCTCCCCTTCTCACGCGGGGTGGATCGGGGCGCGCGGGTGGTCCGCCGCACCGAGGCGCGTGCCTGACAGCTCGAGGAATGCTGGCGAGACAGCGAGCTGGCCCAGCTGCCGGCGAACTATGTGGGCTGTCAGACGGCACCCGGTTCACATGGCATGCACATTGCACAGTGGCAGCTGCACGAGCCTGCTGTCGGGTTTGCTCGCGCGATGTCCAGTATGGACCGCTCTTTACGTCCCGCACGTCAACGTCTGGCGAATCAACAGCAAACGGGGAGACACTGCTTTTCGATTCACGATTCACACTGAACATCCTGGTGTATGTGTGCCGGGAATTAATATTGTTCTCTTTGATGTTGCCGCCGATCGGATCCGCCCCGATCACTGATGTGCGCGGCCGATGGTTCCTTTCTGCCAGTTCCGCTGGCTCGCAGCGGTCGGCCGCCTCGGTCGGCTCTCCCGCTGTGGCGGCTAGTCTGAACAGTCGGGCGTATGCGGCTCTGGTTGTGGGCCCAGCAGGTCGTCCGGTGGGCCCGCTGGGACCCCGCCGGGGCCCTGGGGCGGCCAGCGGGGGTCGTCGGGCGGGGTGGATGACCGCCACTCCCCCGGAGGACGGTGATTGCCGCCCACCCAGCCGGCAGCGCGCCGGATCAGTCTGCTGGCGTTCCATCCTCAGCATTTCCGGCAGACACCATGCCGCGTTCTTTTATCATCGGTCGTGGTGACTGTTATTATCTGATGACACTGCCAATAGTTATAGATTTATTGCAAATCTTTAGCTTTGTGAAGAGACGACTTTGGCAAGGGCAAAAGGTTCCCTCAACAACATCCTTGAGATTTGTAATTGACATTGAATCTGGGCTTCATTGACTTTATTTTTATTACATTTTTTTTATTTCCCAAGAATCTGAACTTCCCGTAATCCATTAACTCTCATCAAGAACTGAGTCACACTTACGAATCAAATTTTCGGCAAAGGCTTCTGTTTTCAGAAGCCCATCTAATCAGCGATGTATTTGCATAAACTGATGACATTTGGTCCAGCATTTTCTGGCAGATCTTCTGAGGACGAAATGGGACCGGATTTATTTTCATTTGACGATACCGCGATATATGACTTCCTTCTGCTTTGGAATGCATAAAAGCACCATTGCATTTCTGGTACGGCGGGTCGGAAATTTTTCATCAAAACAGGTGAACACAGGATTTGATCATGTGCCGTATGGAGTGCGCTGTCAGTGGACTGGTCGCGGCGAAGAGAGTTACACCATGTCGCATGTTTGCATTTGAAGCCCATGCCTCTCGCCGTTCGACAGATGTTGCCTCTGCCACTCCGCATCTTCTAACACCACGATTCATGATACACTTATCTGAGTTTAGCACCGCCGCACTGCAGACGTTTGTTCCGTCGCTGGCATTAACACTCGGCTGTGTCCAAGTGCACTTAAGCATTGCGCTGCACTCTATCCGGAGTGTCAGACACTCTGAGTACGACCCTGTACGACACTCAGCCCGGCACCCATTACGCTAAGGGCCGTTACCGGCCGTTTAACGACGGCGCATCTCTGGGTCTGCAGCGGCGGCCGCCGTCCACTGATGCTAATCGGCTCGTCTGTAACTGGCGCGGCTGTTTTACTGAGCTCTATCCGCCTCGGCCCGGTGGGGTGCCGGCTGCCCCTCTGCAGCTGGAGAGCGCGCAGCCCGGCATTATTTGCGGAGCCGGCGAGCTCCCGCTGCCGAGCGGCGAGAAATAAATTGGATTAGGTTTCAGCCGCGCCAATCTGTGATGGATTCGCCGGGCCCATCGGGGTGCCGCGATTAAAGAGGCTATCGTGGCCCGAGCGAGCGCGGTCGGTGGCGAGCGATGGTATGCGTCTGCCTGACTGTGCTGCTAGCAGGGGGAGCCGTACCATGTATGTGATGCGTATGCTGTGATGTGTGCTGTGATGTAGCCTACTGCCTTGTGCTGAATAACCGAGGCTAGCTGCACTGTGCGTAGCTCTGCGTTATTTATTTGCCACTGCGCCGACAGACGCGGGCGAACAAAAACGGTCGGGTGGGCGCTCGACGAGCTGTCAGCGGGGAGGGGGAGGGGTATCTGTCGACGGGGGAGTGCTCGCAGGAGCGTGTTCTGACGGCCGACCACCCTGAGACAGACGAGGAGCGACAGAGAAGGTCGCAGGCAGCGAAGACAAGTCCCTAAAATAGAGGGCCTAAAGGAGAGGACCTAAAAGAGAGGGGTCCAGCGATTGAGGTGGGTAACTAGGAGTGGTCTCTTGGGTAGGTATACGAGGGTATACGAACTCTGACTGATGACGATCGCTTATAAGGGTAGTCTACTTTTCTTCGTTTACCAAAATTCATCGTCCGATGCTTCTGCATACAATTAGTTCGGACAATACGGACCGAATTTGCTTTGAAAAACCATCCGCTCCACGAGAATTGATCCAATGATCACGCGCCGTTTTGAGCGAGATCTGTGCCGGCCTTTTCTACGCGCACGAGTATAATGCCACTGGCTGCGCCTAGTGAGCCCGCGCTCCGCTCGCCATACTGTCTCACTGCATCCGATATCGCTATTTGGAAGTCATTTATGTGATAGTAAATCGACCAGTCATCACTATCATTGGCCATCGCGTATTCAAGCAGGTGATATGCCAACGCGAAACGGTCGCATTCACAATGCTCAATGCTATGCACATGTGTCCGGCTTTGCGAATGTAAGTACAGTCTGTCTTAAAAGTACCGCGCAAAGTGACGGTGGATCCATCGAGCCTGACTGAGCAAGGGCCTGCTAAATTTGGGTCACTGAAGCAACTGACATCCTTATCCATTCCCTAGGTCAATTGGTCGGTGACTTTAAATTAAAACAGGCCCTTTCTCGGTCAGGCTTGATGGATCCACCGCCACTTTGCGCGGTACTTTTAAGACAGACTGTACGTGCACGTACATAACCAAATCGTTTGGTGGCCGTTTTTCTATGCTCCTGCAATGTAAAACCGTTTGCAGTTGATACATTTAGCTCACAGTATTAGCACATTTGTATTTATTTACGAGGAAATTACGATGTTTTTCTCTAACCATCCGAAGATACCGCGAGCATATGAATACATTCAGCCGTCTCACGGCTCTGACCGCCTGGCTGTGCGTCTCAGGTGGCCACCGTTGGAGAGCTGGCCCATGTGCAAAGGTCCACTGATGGGCCCAGCACTGAACCCTGTGGACAGACCCGACACTGGCCTCTGCGGGCCGGGCCAGCTGACGGGCTGGCCCCTGTAGGTAGACCTGGCACTGGCCTCTGGGACGGATGATGCACTGGTGGGGTCGACCGTCGCCCCTGTGGTGGACTGTCTAATACCATCACCGTACCCAGCACAGCTGGCCGAGCCATGTATACTTTTTATTGCCGTTTTACTATCCGCCGCTAGTTAATGAAAACCGCGCCGTTCTGTGGCTTTCCAGACCGTGTGCCTTATTTACGACTACCCGCTAATGAAATTTGCATGAATCATTTGACTGCCCCTCCGTGCTGCCGGGAACGCTAGTGTCCCTCCGCTGTGCTCGGGCTATTGGGAACCGCCGCCTTTGGTCTTCTGGCTGCTTTCGGCGACAACCATTTACAAGTGCACACATTGCAAACACCGCAGTTATCGAATGTGGACAGGCTCTTGATAAAGGCTCGCTCACACCGTTTATCGCCGGTGTGATTTCGGCGGCGCCGTTTGATCCAATGACGTCAGACAGTGATTCCATTGGGGCCATAAATTGGTGGCCGAGATACGGCGGCGGTCGTCATTGGAGGCCACTTCTTGGCGCTGTGTACTCAGCTGAGCCCTAATGGCGCACAGTGGGGTTCGATACTGGCCGGCTCTGAGTGTTTGTTGACCCAGCACCTGTGCGCTGCGATCAAAGAGGCAGAGTGCGCCGCAGGGACACATATGCGGGAACAGAATAGGGTGTGACAGACGGCCATTTGAGCTGTCCGTCCGTGTAATGGAGCCTGCTGAAGCTATCGTGTCATAGCGTGGGAGTATAAAGCGATTGAGCCAAATACAGCAAATTCGGCAGCCCCGGATTCTGATCCTGATATCAGCACCGATAGTCTGGTTTTCTGAGTTTTCGGAGGCGGTGATTTAATATTTCCATTAGATTCCAGACATCTGCAATGGAGTCTATCCAGAATAGAAATCGTCGTCGCTTTTACACCGGAACCCGGGCCTGACAGCGGAGCCATTCGGTCACAGCCCGGGATTGCTTCCAATCCACACCACACCGGGACGGCTAGTGCCATTTCCTGTTCGGGGGCGGACCTCGCAACTTTTCAATCTCCGCCAGCGGCGGGGTGCCTTCGAACGCCCGCACCGTCGCCCCTCCCCTGCCGTCCCGCACCAGCTGACCCCCGTGTCAGCTGAATGCTTCCCTCTGGTCCGGCAAAGTCACCACGGGAATAACGTGATTTACAATTCGATGCAAGGGACGTAATTAGATGAAAGTATGATCTAGGTTTTTTAAAGGAATGAGTGCCTTAGCAGTTAGGTGTTTGTCGACTGTCGTTGCCTATTTCTTCGTTTTGAGCTGTTCAAATAAAGGGAGTGCGTTCAACTGCGATCAGAACACCTACGGAGTTCTACCTGTGTCATTTTTGGAATCTTGACCTCAATGACCCCTCGCCACCATGGGGTCGCACCTCTCACCCGTCGCCGTCTCTTCCCGCAGGGATGGACCCGTCGACCCGCGTCCAGCTGCAGTCGCCCTCCTCGCCGGCGGCCATCGTGCCCGGCTCTGACGTCACACTGCGCTGCCGCGCCGACGGATCCGGTGACGTCACTTACCAGTGGTTCCGCAACGGCGTGCGACTGACACGAGCACCGCGCCGCGCGCTGCGCAACAAACGTCTTCAGCTGAGCGCCGTCCGGCCGGCCGACAACGGCGTCTACTCGTGCCGCGCCGCAAACGCTGCCGGCAGCGCGCACAGTGACGTCACCTTCCCGCTCATCGTGCCCGGTGAGTATGACGTCATCAAATGAAGGTCCTAAGCACTGCCCAGTGTAGTTTATATGGCATTAATGCAACCAAATAATACTGCTCTTGGGTAATGGGTATGACAATTTTTTTTTTAAAGGTTTTTGCTCTTTTTCGATTCAATATATGCACTCAGGTAGGTAAGAACTGATTCTGCGAACAGAGAACGGATCCGATGAACTTCCCTGGCTATTGCATTATTCATCAACCAAATCCCTAACTAAACGTTAAATGTTGAACGCAGTCCTCCAATTGTAATTATATACAGCACAGACATCCGTCGTTTTGTAACGGGTGCCGATCGCTGCCAATGAATGCACGCCGCTTTGATCCAATGCACGCCTCCTAAAGACGCTCAAATGCCTCAGCTTCTCATCGATAATCCGCCACTGTTAGGCCCACTAAATGCAGAACATGGCACGGTGTCAGTGCATGGAGGGCGTATCGGGCCGTCAAAGGGCGCGCTACAAGGCGGGTGTCGGTGCCACTCATGTTCTGCCCGATGGATGAGCTTGCCCCGGCCACGAGCAGCCGTAAGCTCGGCCCTGTCGCGGGCGGGGTTCGCGGAACGGCCTGCCTTTGGGGCGGCTCGAACACACGTCGCCATGTTATAGGCAGGTCTGACAGAACAGCGTTTAGAAACCGATCCAACGGCCGTGTCGCTGGCCGCAGGTAATGAATCTTCAATGAGCTGAATGTCTTTAACAAAGTAAGGCTCGATATGCCAACGTGAACAAAGTGGCGTTTTAGGTGAATAATTGAGGCTTCGGTTTGCAAATAATTTGACCCGCATTGCGTGCTACTCGGTGAACTCCGAGGAAAAATATTACACTTTTCTTGTTCATGAGGTGCATTTGGCTGCGAATCAATGCAGATGGCATCTACGGTCAATATCTACAGTGCGGTTAAAATGCTGCCCCGAAATCAATTAAGGGGCTTTGTCCAAATATTCCGTCCCCACAGAGCTGACTAAAGAACTAAGGGCTAAGCGGGTGTATGAATCCGTGACAACTCACACACGGCTTTGATGTCACTAACCGACGTGACGTGTCAATCAAAGGCGACAGTGACAGTCTTTCGATGTTAGTTTCTCAACGGCAGTCGCTGGATGGCAATGGTGACAGTCTCAGGACGAAAGTCGCTCTGTGTCAGACTCTCAATGTGTAACTATTGCTCGGCGACAGTCTTGTGACGACTGTGACAGTCGCTCAGTGACAGTATGTGACAGTCCAACCGACTGTAAAAGTCGCTCGGCGCCGTACTCTGTTCTGTCGTCGGCCGGTGCCGGCGGCGTGATTAACTACTGCCTCATGACACAGTGGCGCGCCGCTCCTCCCGGTAATTAATGCGCCGGATGGGCTGATGACCGCGACTGCCCACGTCGCCGCCTAACGAACCGACACGGCGCGACACGGCAGCGGCGCCAAACGCCACCTGCAGACCGGGCTGTCCGCCGCCCGCCGGTCAGCCCAAACCATCGCCCATTGTCCACTCGGCCCGTTACCAATGAACGATAAATCTTGGTCATGTTTTCACTTATGAAGCGTTTTCAGTCAGAGTTTGAGGGTGACGGTATGCTCATGTTGCAAAGTGCTCACACGTTTCGTGCAGGCCAAGGGAATGTCCGTGCAGTCATCCGATCAGATAATGACAGGTGCTTGTGATTAGCATTTTGTGGATTATTCAGGCGGACTAAAAATGCTTTGTATGCCACTGTTCTGACGCGTACTTTTGTCTTGTCGCGTGCTCTAGACCGGCTTGTCAGATTTTTACGACTTACGAAATTCGTAGGTGTGCTTTGAAGGTACGGTGAGCGGGGTTTGAAATTTAAAAACGTCATTTTAAAGCGATGTTCCGGAAAATTGGGTAGCACCTTACCGTAAGTCACATACCTATACTGTACCATTCTGTACCAATTCATTTTATACATACCTAGTTATGTTTTCCTATGGTTAACCTGCGATGATAGTGCGTCTACTCATCAATCGTGCTTACCGATACATTCTAACGTGCCAAGGATCTGTTTAACATCGCTGATCAGATACGAAGATCAATAAACTCCCTGGCGCGATATCTGAGCAAATAAGATGATATTATCAAATATCTCCGCTCATCAGCATGTGGTGTAGCACATCACAGTTCACACGTTGGTTATGTGATGGCTCAGTCACGGTCGATTTAGCAGTTCAGCAGTGCCACCGAACTCTGTTGAGCTGGGTTTGCGCCTTGCGGTGAGCTGAGCTGAGATCTTAGTGAGCAAATGACTCAGATCAACTGGTATAGTATATTAGAGTTGTCGGCCAGCAGGGCAGCGTTTCTGGCCAGCACTGCCCCCACTGGCCGCCGCTGTCCCGCTGACCCCGCTGGTATTCTTGCTCCCGCTGATCTCTGACAGCCGCTGTCCCCCCCCCTCCTGGTCCCTGCAGCAGCCTCTATCTCCGCCGGTCCCTGGTCACGCGGTCCCCGCTGGTCATTGGTCCCGCTGGTCTCTGGTTACGTTGTCCCTGCTGATCTCTAGTCCCGCTGCCCCCGCTGGTCTCTCAGTCACTCTGTCCTCGATCTGAGACCGACCAGGCGCCCCTCCACCCACCGAGCGGCGGCTGCCTCATCAATCACCACCGCCTGCAGCGCTGCGGGAAGCCAGGCGCTCACTCTGGAACCAGAGAGACTGACAGTGGAACCAGACACAGTGGAACCGGCATAGTTGAACCAGGCTCAGTAGAATCGGGCACGAACCTTCGGTTCATTACTCGCATTCTTCTCAATTACGACAGCGTGAGCGTTCTTAGAGTCCACTTATGCTGTGATCGTAGAGATGATCTGAAATTCACGCCTCCCCCTCCCGGGGAGGGGCGATGACCGGGGTCAGAGGTCACACTGGTGGCAGCGACCGTCACGGAACAGACGCTACGGCTACTATCAACAGTCATTGCGTGAATAAATAAACGAGCTCCCTGACACGCATTCACAAGTCATGGTACTGTGGGCGTCCGTTAGTTGTTTTTTTTCGAGCTAGCATCGAAATACACGCAAGTTTGAGTATGAAACTATGCCAATACGGGAACATTGAAATTTTGTTACTTTCGGATCCATTGCATTGCCACCTACCAGCCCATGGTGTGCATATCGAAACAATGATGTTATTCGTTTCTGTGGCATTTTTAACAATATTTTATGAAACGAGGCCGTGTCGTCTTGTACATAATTACAATGCCTACGGGGCGTGATGTGTGGACAGAAATTGGAGGCCAGAGCATTGCCGTTTTGGTCCCACCTTTGACGGCTCCCACTTCAGCCCGGCTGTGACCGCCATTGACCATCTCTTGCAATTTGCCCCCTCGCTGATGGTCCGCCGGTCCCTGCCGCAGGTCCTGACGCGCCGCAGGTGACCACGGTCCCGCGGGACCAGCTGGTCCGCCGCGGGACCACGGCCACCTTCAGATGCCACTACCGGAACGCCGAGACCACCGAGTGGTTCCTCGGGGACCGAGGACCACTGACGTCATCGGGGTGAGTGCGTGGTGACGTCATTATTTTGTTGTGCTCATGCATCAATCTTTTTTCTTGTGATATGCCTTTTTTATTTTTGCGTAGGAGCAATCATAATTTAGCTTATCAGTAAACGCGCCCTCGGCACAATTAATACTATTTTGTTGTAATCTTGCGCCAGGTCAGCAGTAAGACAAATGATTATTTTATTATCAAAGGCCGAGATTTTCGGCATAAACTTTGTCGATAGTACATCAAAGAACAGTGCTTGTGTATAGATGATGTTCTACTACCGCCGATCACACAGCCCCGACATCTGATCAATGTCAGCAAATGGTGTGGGACATTTCATCGAACAGAAAAACATTCACTCATGGGCTAGTACATGTGACAGCTTCAGACACCGACATCTGTCCGGCTTTTCGAGAATCGGTACCGGGTAAAGGTTTGTAAGTCTGCGCGATTAAGGCCGATAACAGGCGATAACGCCGACTGGAATTGGATTGGGCTCCACGGAATCAGATCATAAATGTTTATGTCACGAAATGCTCTTCATACGGTGTGCGATCGTGCGGCATTTTAGATATGACGCTTTGTAAGAAGCATGGACTTTGCGGACTTGTTTCGTTTATTTGCCTTTGATGATGCCCTCGCATTTACAAGAGCGGTCGTCTTCGAATTTATCCTTCCCACTTCACTTCTTACCCTGCTCCCTGAGACTAGATATGATTGATTACGTCATCTTATAGTGATTGTTAGACTTCCAAACTCAATTGCATGCATTGAACCTCACTTAGAGCTTCTACCCTTTAAATCCATCGAACTTCAGGCGTGAGCCAGGCTAGGCCAGGCCTGAACACTGCCTGAGTGGTATTTAGAATCGTATTGATTTCGCATTTCCTACGCCATGACATATAAAATCGCATCCGAATGAAGCAGGCTGCTGCAGCGTTGAATTGATCAAAAGAGTTCGGTATTCGTATCACGTTCGTGACATTTTGTTTGTCTAATTGACCTGCCAATATCAGGCATGGTCTCAACAGAAGCGCTGCGTGTTCAATTTATAACGCTTTTACGTGGAACAGCGGTATGCTATGTGCGCAACCCACGTCCCGCAGCGCAAAAGGTCATTTCCTCATGCTGGAGCATTGTGAGCTTCGAGTTGAAATGGAGCTTGGCACGGTCGGCTGCCAAGCTCAGTCGTCCGTGTCAGGAGCCTCTGCCATAGGATCCTGGCAGTCTATGGCAGAGACTGGCTCTCGTTATACATTTAGGCCTAACACGATTATGTAGTTTCGGTTCTGTCATACGATAAACGTATATCTTTCTCATTACATCTTACATCAGCCTGTGTATGCTCCGATTGAGAAACGTTCTAAGGCTTATCTCCAAAGATCGCATTTGCGTTTATCGTTTTGAACCACTGTTTTTGCTGCGCGTGAGGACCGCTCTTGGGTATGCTAAAACAGAGCAGATGAACCTTAACAACATCGTGTTCTGATCGCTACCAAGCTGTACCTATTCACCCAACTCAGCTACCCCAAGTCTCAACCATTCTGTGATGTTGATGCAGGCCAAGCCAGTTAGCCTTGCAGTGGCCGGAAGCATTTCCTTACCTGACCTAACTACCTCGTTTCGAATAGCTAAGTGCGTTGGGTTTGGACGCGATCGTTGCTAAGACCGTGAGTCAGTCTACACAGCGTCTGCAGAATGACGACAGCTCAAGCTGTTTTCGCGCGCAGCAGCGAGCGAAAACAGCTTGAGCAAAGGACAGCTGGAGTAAAAGATGATTAGAGCAATAAGCAAAAGACAGCATCGAGACAGCTTCAGTCAACAGTTGACGCCTTCGTTAAGTGATATTAGACGGGAGTAGGCAGTAGCTCACCGCTCCGTCCGTCAGGTTCGGCGGACGGACGGGGGCCTCGCGTGCGGCGGCTGTCCGTATACCGGGGACATAGGTGTCACTACAGCAGGAAATACGAGGGACGCGGACTGGGCTGCCGTGTCGGGTCTGTTCCCCTGCAGCACGGGTCATTGGTCGCTATCAGGGGTCAGCAGTCACTGCTAGCGGTCACCGGTCACTGCTCCGGAAGTAACAGTCACTGGTCGGTATCAGGAGTCACTGACCACTGACCAGTGCGTACTAGCGGTTACCTGTCACTGCCTCGGTAGCAGTGGTCACTGGCTTTCTTTAGTGTTAAAATCGGCATCAGCGTCACTGGTCGACGCAGCAGTCACCGCGCCTTCAAGAACAGTGAAACCCTATCGACACGCTGCCTACTTTCTGCCTGCAGTCGGATGGACCTGTTGATATACCGCTTATCACCAGTTATCGCCCATTGGAACCAATCGAGACAGATAACTCTCAATGAGCCGGAACCCTTCAGTTGAGGAAGAGGCAGCTGAGAAGGAGAGAAACTACATATTATCGAGGAAGCATTCCGACTCGCAAGACGTCTTGTACATACTTCTGGTCAAACCCCATACCCTGTACCCTTTGAGAAGAAGTAAACGGTGCTATCTAACGGCACTCTGCTCTGACGTTCTCTGTACCCCACTCTGTGTCGTACCCACGTACTCCTGTCTGACCGCTGTACCCCCTGTACCGCCGGCAGGAAGTAGTTATATGGTGCTGTCCAACTGTGCTCTGTTCTGATGTACCCCAGTACCCTTGTCTGACCGCTGTACCCCCATGTACCGCCGGCAGGAAGTACACGGTACTGTCCAACGGTACGCTGCTGGTGTCGGACGTCTCGGAGGCAGACGTCGGCTGGTACCACTGCGTCGGACGACAGTCGGCGAACGAGGCCAACCCACAGACCTACAGCGCCCAGCTAATACTGGCCTGTGAGTGACCAAAGCCCCTATGAGTGACCCGGACCCTGGGAGGGGAGAAAGGGACCGACAGTTGACGAACGAGGCAAACCCGCAGACCTACAGCGCCCAGCTCATACTGGCCTGTGAGTGACCCGGACCCCTGTGAGTGACCCTGGGGGGGGGGGGGGGGGGACGGACAGTGAACGAGGCCAGCCCACAGACCTACAACGCCCAGCTCATACTGGCCTGTGAGTGACCCGCACACAGAGGGGAGTGGGCAGCTGATTGAACATTTGCCCCTGGGGCTGGACGACCTGACCCTTGTCGGTATGCCCGCGCCATCGGGACTGTTTAATTTGATATTGCCTTACCATCTGATCTCACCAACCGTGATCCGACCTGCCATGATCTTACCAGCCGTGACCTGACCTTCCATGACCTCACCAGCGTGACCTGGCCTACAATGACCTCACCAGCCATGACCTGACCAGCCATGACCTCATCAGCTGTGACTTCTCGCTCCGTGGTCTAATCAGACATGACCTGACCTATACAATGACCCAATCAGCTGTGCTCTAACAGGCCGTGACTAAACTGACCTGCCCTCCGCCCTCCGGCAGACCTGGAGCCGCTGACTGCCCGCTCAGTGGAGCCGCCGCCGCCGCTGCCCCAGCTGTACGTGGTGCCGGCGGGCCGCCCGTTCCAGCTGAGCTGTCTGCCGCCCGAGGGCCGGCCCCCGACTGCCGTCTGGTGGGAGGCTCCCGATGGAGCCGTGCTCGGAAAACCGCGCAAGGTAGGCTGAAGATAAGGCTGAACGGGGTCACACAGGGCTCAACGTGTGACCAACGGGGCAGGGTATCGATGTTTTATCCGCAGGTTGATTTTTCCTCGACATATAAGGCACTATAAGGCACGACATATAGTGCCGCCGAAGGACATGAAGATAGTCCTTCGGCTATCGGTGTTATTGAATGTATTTAATCTAGCGGAGTTCCTGCTGCAACCGTAAGTAAGGACTGAATCAACTTGTGTTTTTGTCCTCTTTTATGTCGCCGTCATTGGCACCCATCCTTTCTGTTCCACTGACCCTACTTTAACCCGCGCCCTGCTGGGGGGGGGGGGTGTTTGAACACCCCCCTTGTGGTTTTTCGCGAATATCTCAAAAACGGCGGCGCTCCGCGCCGCCGTTTTTGGTACACCTTATCATACATCAATTCTACACATGTTGTGAAAATTTCAGACCAAGGTCATTCAAGGTCAGGTCACCAGGTCACTTGAAGTGACCTCACCTCATAAAAAGTTTCAATGTCTGTCATAGCTACACCGAGTGACCGATCGCTTTGAAACTTTCAGCGATTGTTAAGAGCAATAGCACGTACAAAATGTATATCTCAGAATTTTGATATCGGTGACCTAAGGTCAGGTCAATTTTGCGACATCCCCATTACCTATATAAGTCAATGGGAGAAAATTGAAATGCGCCTCTTTTGGACGAAAGACATTATAAACACTCCCAAACACTGAATTACAAGTGGTTTAGACACACTGAACATGAAAATGGTGTCCGTGACCCCTGTTTATGCCCTGAGGTCATCTTAGGTCACGAATGGTATCTAACAGTTTTTCGCAAATAACTTTTGATAGAGGCATGCTAGAGCGATGAAAACGCATTAGATGTGTTCAGCTCAACGATACGGGTCGACTGATATGCAACATGACCCTTTCAGGTCAGGTCATGACCTTGACCTGAGGTCAAATTTTCAAGTTGACCTTTCAAGGTCAAGTTATAGTTCATTCGATGCGTCTTGACGAGAGGAACACGATGCCGGTAAAAGTAAGCTCGTGCAAGGCTTGGGTCAAAAGTTATTACAGAAAAACTGTTTCCGAAAAAAATCGGCTATTTTTGCAGTTTTTGCCCCCTGCAGGTAAAACAAACCGTTGACGTTAGGTCAAATCTGAGAAAAATACTCAGAAAGGGCGTTAATAGGGCTATCGAATGCGCTTTTCCGCGGCGCTGTATTTTGGTTCCCGAGTTATGCGTTGGCACCTTGGAAATTGTCGACATTCGACCTGGAAATCGGCGAAATTTTGCCTTCAATGACCTCTGGTGACCTGACCTTTGACCTGACCAAAAAATTGACCGAAGTGATTTCCTCATTATTTTTGACGCTCTTTCGAACGCCGCCTTCCGCGTATCGCTACGTGGCCCAGGAGCCGAGTTAGAAGGGGGGGGATGTTCAGACACCCCCCCCCCCCGCCCAGCAGGGCGTGGAAATCCAGGACCCCCAGCCGGGCGCGGGTTAACGTTATTATGACCGGTCGTGTTCCCGTCTGTCTGCAGGAGCCGGCCGTTCTGTCTCTGGACCTGGCCCGTCAGAGCCACTCGGGAAACTACAGCTGTGTAGCTGAGAACCTCTCCGGCACCAGCAGCCTGCAGGTTCAGGTGCTCGTCACAGGTCAGTGATGACAAGGTCGAAGAAGCGTCTATCATCTAGGGCTGATACTTCTCCCAGTGAAGCGAATCTAGAGAGATGGCTGGGGGTCAGTGACGGGGACTGGGGAAGACGGTTAGGTGCGATACAGTCCATGAGAGATCGTTGAGGGCTGTAGATATCGTCACTGTGTAGGATCTGTCCTGTGGCATTCACAAGGCAAAGGCTTGGTGGCGACGGTGGCGACGGTACTTGACCCAGTTCTTGGTAGGTATGTGATGTATGTCAAATGTCTGTCGTGTGACTGTGCAGCTTTTTGTGCGCTTCTTTTGTACCATGTTTTGTCAGATTGCTGGGAAACGTGCTTATAGGCAGTGTTTGCAAGTTCTCTGCTAGTGCAGTTGTATTCAATGCTTTGGATTTTCCACAAACAGTCGCATTGGATGGCGATCGTAGAAGCTACGTGTTGGCGACTCTTTGGCATCCCAAGATGTCCACGATAGAATACCTGCAGCGTTAGGTATCAGCGAAACACAATCATCGATCACTCGAACCAAATGCGTCCCCATCTGGTCTGCAGATCCTCACACGCTAAATCGACCCTTATCCAGGGTTTCTGGGCCATGAATTTCTGTCTGTGGACGCCTACTTCCCCACTAAGATCTGTGTTCTGACTGTTTCACAGCTCCCCCGGAACTGGCGGCGGGGCCGTCTAACGTCATCACAGAGGAGGGTCGACCCGCCGAACTCAGCTGCCTATTCAGGGACCTGCAGCGACGCTTCGCCACCGTCACCTGGATGAAGGACGGACAACCGGTCAGCACGCCCAGCAAGGTAAGAGGTCCAGTGAGTTGACTCCTCCGCTGCTATCGTGCCAGCTGACTTATGGTGTCCTGATTGAGCTCAGATCAACAGTTAGGGCACCTTGACTGAACTTGGCGTGTAACGAAGACCTCTGGTGTACTGACAGACCTCTGTTTTATCTAGAATGACATCTGGTACTCTCACTGACCTCTGTGGTACCCTCACTAACCTCCGGTATCCAGACTCACCTCAGGTACCCTGACTGACCTTCGTTGCCCTGACTGACCCAAGGTACACTGAATGACCTCTGTGGTACTCTGAGTGACCTCAGGTACGCTGACTGACCTTTGCCTTTAACCAAGGTGACCTCTGGTACCCTGTCTGAGCTCAGGTGTCCTCACAGACATCTGTGATACCTCGATTGACCTCTGTTATGTACCTACCCTGACCTCTGGTGCTCTGACTGACAATTGTGGTCTGCTATCCTGCACCACCTAAAGACACACATCGTTTCCGTCTCTCCGTAGTCTCCGCTAGCCATGCTAGGATGACCCGTGTCTCTCCTTCCTGGTTGCCGGTGGCACTAATAGTACCCGCCTCTCTCCTCCCCTCAGGTGACTGAGGACAGCGACACACTGGTGATCCCAGTGTCGGAGCTCTCTGACGCCGGCCAGTATCAGTGTGTGGTCAATGCCACCGGGTTTCAGCCAGTTGTCTCCCCGGAGGCAACACTCACCGTCCGAGGTAGGCAATAGGCATTTGAACAACGTAAGATGTTCATCTTACCACCTGATGCCCGTTTAACGCGATTGGTGATTATATTTGTCAAATATTCGCTTCTTTTCGTGATAGGAGGAAATGAACTGCTAGTGTTTCTAAACAGAGACAAAACGTGTCGGAGTTCGCTCTTTGTATGCTTAAAATTGTCACTTTTGTGTCGTGCGTGTTTGCCGCAATGTAGCTCTACAAAGTAAAAAAAATGAACAATGAACGTTAGCCATACACCCAGCCTCCACCTAGCTGACCTGCCCTGACCTCTGTCGGCTGTACAGAGAAGCTCAAGTTCTCTCCGCGGCCGGTGAGCCAGGCCCTGGAGCTGGACAAGCCGGGCCGATTGCACTGCCGGGCGGCTGGCAGCTCGAAGCCTACCGTGGGCTGGGTGCGAATCCTGCCCTCCGGCCGGCCGCAGTTCGAGTGGCCCCCGCACGTGACAGACGTGAACGGGACGCTGCAGTTCAACCCGGTGCGGGAGTCGGATGGCGGAGAGTACAGCTGCGTGGCTACCAACGCGCAGGGGTTCATCAACGCGACAGTGAACCTGACTGTGGTCGGTGAGTTAGATGCAGCGGGAGGTGGGTGGAGGGAGGGAGGCCGGAGAGGCGTTTTGGGTGGAGGAGCTGAAGATTAGCGAGGGGTCGAGGAGCCAGAATGGGACTCATTTCGGCCACTTGCTGAATCACACGGTTTTCTTAAAGTCGTTAATGACCATGGTGAGCAATTAGGCTCTGATAAGTGCAGTGGACTTTTTCGCGAAATACCTAACCTAGCTTTTTTGTGGACTTTGATACCCTGCAGACTAAGACTCCTATGTACAGTATTTATCGATCACATCCCACGCAGCAGCACCCTCCTTCCCTCTCTGACGGCAAGTGTTGGTCGCGTCTGCAGTGACTCCCAAGTTCCTGACACCGGCTCGCACTCCGCTGGAGGCGGTGGTCGGTCGTTCGGTCCTCATCGACTGTCAGGTGTACGGTCGGCCGGAGCCCAGCGTTCAATGGGACAAGGACTCCAAACTGACCGGTCTCGACGACTCCAGGTCAGTTCGGAAGGAATGGGGGGGGAGGGGGGGCTGGAGATCCGCGGTTAGTCGGTCCCGTCCCGACCGAAAGGAAATAGTGCCGCGTACTATTCTATCTTTCTTGCCGATTTATTTGCAAGTCGGTTTGGGACGAGTGAGGCAACCAGCTCCGAATATACATGGTATAACAATAACAGATCAAGATTTATCTATGTAGACTGCCTTTTTTGATATGCCAATGGTCCTCTCTGTTTAAAACCCAAAACCCAACCAATTTTTATCAGCTACATTAACACGTTTAGTAAGTGTCCAAACGTGGGTTTTGCGACTGTTCAGTGTGTCCTCTCCCCGGCAAGTGTTTTTCTCGTCTCGTGTCAAGTCTAAGTGACTCGCCATGGTCTCGTTGTAACATATCTGGTTGTATGTCGGCAGGGTGGTGGTGCTGAAGAACGGCAGTCTGTACATCAAGGAGCTGCGTTATGAGGACGAGGCGCGCTACGGCTGCATCGCCGGGAACAGCGGAGGGTTCTCCCGTCAGGAGACCCAGCTGCTGGTCAGGTGTAAGTGAATACGCCAACACATGCCTATTTTAAGGATAAATTGGAATTTCCTGATTCATTCATGTGTTGCTTTACTAAGTTATATAAAATTTATCGGCATTCATCACTTAGTCAAATTGGTATTCGACCAGTACAGTCCATCGCTGTCTCACTTCTACATAAGTTCTAGACATGAGACAGCATTGTTACAACTCCTGCTATCCGCTGACGCCTGTGACCCAGCTGAAGTCACCCCTGCCGCCGACTGGCCCTCCTCCCCTGCCGCCCTCCTCTTCTCCTCCGTCGGTTGTGACCCAGCTGAGAGCTCCCCTGCCACCCACTAACCTCCCCTCCCCTCCCCTCCGCCCTCAGCCTCCGAGTCGGACCTCACCCAGCGCGCGATGACGCCCGGCGTGGCTTCCGATGACGGCGGTCTGATGACGCGCACGGTGCTCATCACGGTGTCAGCCGCTGCCGCCTACCTGGTGCTGGTGGCCGGTCTGATGGCCTGGTGCCGCTACCGGCGCATCAAGAGGAAGCAGCAGTACCTACGCACCGCAGCAGAGGGCACCAGCGTACTCCGTGAGTGGACACACCTGGCGTGTGTGGGATAGTGTGAGAGTGAGATCTGATGGGGAGGATGAAGAGACATTCTGTCAGTAACAGGCTGATGATCACCGTTCCGTGCTCCTATCCTCAGGATACAGAAATCCTTCTCCTCCACGCCGCAACCCCCCTCCGGGCTGGACAGGCAACTTTATCTCATGCGGGCTGCTCCCTTGGAGCGGCACCGCTGCTCCCAAGGGAGCGCACCCCGTAGCCGGGTGCAGTGAGTGCCTTGAGGCTGGGTGGCCTGTCCTCTGGACGGGCTCAGCCCCGGCGACTCACTAGGGTGCCTGCCCAGACCAATGTCTCCCCCTATATCCTATCATCCTCCCGGCTCTGAAATGGTCTCATTGGACCGAAAGGGCCTAACCCAACAAAACAAAACAAACAAACAGGCTGATGAGAGAGGTGGGGAAAGCGGATAGATATGGTTTATGCCTCCCGAAACGCTTATCATGACGATCTTTATATCGTCTGATGACCATCCTATTGTATGATTTCTTATTCTAACCCCCTGTTTTATCTGGCTGCAGTGGATAAGACGGATGGCGGCGGCAGTAGCGGTGGCGGCGGCGGCTGTCCCCGGGCGCGGTACATCCAGTACCCGGGCGACCTGGCTCCGTCAGACAGCGCCTCGTGCGGCTACCACAGCCCCTCTGTTCAGACAGCCGGCTACCACAGCTACCAGAGTATCCGGTCCGACTGCGAAGCGCCACCCAGCTGTGGACGCACCTCCGCGGCGGGCGCGTCCGACCGGTCCCGGCCTGAGAGACATCAGCTGCAGCCCGTCATGCCGCTCGGTGAGACTTCGGGAGGGGCGGGGAGGTGGGGAGGAGGGGAGGAGGACACTGGTGGGTGAGTGAGAAGGGCAGAGATACTGAGAGGGCAGTAGGAAGAAGGGAAGGAGAAGTGTACTCATATCGTTCGCAAACATTATTCGGGCATGAGTGGTGTGCTGTGTCTGATTGTGCAGTGAGCTGTGAGACTGTGAATGAGTGCCCCCCCCCCCCATCAACGATGTTTGTTTACTTCTGTGACGTGCAATGGCGAAAAGCCACTGAGTGCAGTGGACTCGTTGTGAATAAATAAGTTTCAAGTTAAAAAAAGCAGAATAGGAATGTTACTAATTTTGTGTTGAATTTTACAATGACGCTGTCTTCCTTTAATCGCCCCTCTGTTTCTCCAGCCCATAGCAGTTGTTCATTGCCACAGAATATCGTCAGTTGGACATCATTTAAAGCCCCTTTCGCAGTCACTGCATTTTCACTGCCCAGCTGTAACACTGTGTCCCGTCCCTCAGGTCACGGCGATTTCGGCGAGGTATACCTGGCGCGGGTGAAGCGTCGAAAGCGCTCTGAGCGGGGTGGTACGTCCGATTCTGACCACCCCATCGTCATGGTGAAGACCCTGCAGAACCGACAGCCGCACCTGGAGACGGAGTTCGCTCGCGAGGCCGAGCTGCACGGCCTGGTACCGGGCCACCGGGCCGTGGCCGCGCTGCTGGCCCACTGTCACGAGCAGCTGCCCCATCTGATGGTCGTCGAGTACACCGACTGGGTGAGCCGGCTGAGGATACAGACTGTACTGAGATCCTGGCTGTCCTTTCCTTGTCTTTCCAGCCTTGCTGCTGGCTGGTCCTCAGGCGCAGAACGGGGCACAGTGAAACGGAAGACGAATCTCTTCGAACTTAGCGAGGGTTGTGAAGAGTCCCCGGAATAAATTGGTCTAGTTTTATCACGTAAATTTCGCTTTGTAATCGTTAGGTAAACGTTGTTTGATGTTCGACTTTATCTAAGCTGTTCGACTTATCTTAGTTCGTTTCGGCAGGGTGACCTGAAGCAGTTTCTGCTGGCGACTCGGCCCGACTCGAGCCGGGGCGGTCCGCGGCCTCCTCCACTGAGCGCGGCTCAGGCTACCAGTGTGTGTCACCAGGTGGCCGCTGGACTGGCGCACATCCACAGCCACGGCTTCATACACAGGTTAGTACAGACACACCCACAGCCACGGATTCATACACAGGTGTGTGCAAAGCAGATATAGACACAGTTACAGACACAGACACAGCCATATCCAGTCACAGCCTCATCCACAGGTGAGTACAGCCACAGATACGTACTTCAAAGGCGACTGTGTGTATAGGTTGTCAGTGGCGGGTTTTCGATCGGCTTGTATCGTGGAGCGTCCTTTGTCACTTTCCTTGGTCTATCTGTTGTACTCAATTCTCACTCAACGCTTAGTGCTCAGAATTGTACATTACCAGCTCTTTCTGTCCGACTGTGACGCTGCGCTGCTCCTCCGCAGGGACGTGGCTACACGCAACTGCCTGATCACCAGCGGGCTGGGTGTGAAGCTGAGCTGCGGGAGGCTCTCGCACGACACGTACAGCGCTGAGTACTGCCTGTTGCGCGGCCGTCGGCTGCCGCTGCGCTGGCTGCCCGCCGAGGCCGTGCTGCGCGACCAGATGACCAGCCGCGCCGACTGCTGGGCCTGGGCCGTGCTCTGTTGGGAGGTGCTGCGACGTGCAGAGCTGCCCCACGCCGGCCTCTCCGACGAGCAGCTGGCCCGCGCCGGGCCGCCGCCGCTCTCTGTGCCGGCCGAGGCGCCGGTGCACCTCGCCGCAGCCATGCACCGCTGCTGGGCGCCGGCCGTGGCAGATCGGCCAGACATGGGACACGTGCTGGACATGCTGTCTGGACCGCCAGACGGTGAACCGTGAACAGGGTACGCAGCCAGGGGACGGAGGACCGGCGGAGAGGACCGTATTGGTCCTCAGACAGGGTGATTTGGTGGACCGCTGAGGAGGAACAGTGGTCCGCAGTGTTTTTGCTTGTGTGTCTACCAGTAGCAATGTCAGGACTAAACACATGCGGGCTCGTGGGTGCGATAGCGGAAGTGCAGCCATTTAATATCTATGTAGTATGATTATGTGGTTAGAGGAAGTGAATGGTCACGTGTAATTACTGTCTTATATGTTTGTTAGATCCGTATTACAACGCTGTCATTATAAAATGGCGGCTTATATGTGCGTCAAGAGCGGTTAGCCAGGGTAACAGTGGTTTTATTTTTCGCCAACTTGGACAGAGACAGTCCACAATCTGCCAAGGAGTCCGAGGTGGAATCAGTTTGCGCTATGCGGAGTGTCCGTTGGAGTCAGGCAGCGAGTCACTGATGGAGTCGGGTGGATTTAATTGGAACGTTAGTAGTCAGCTGGAGTTGGAAATCGTCTATATCCTCCAACCGCTGTGCAGTGCTGCTTCACTGGCAGCCGAGCGGTATGCTCCCAGAGGACTCAGTGTTGCACGGGGTAGTCCTGAGGACACTTCCTGTCCTGTACGTGTCCTAAGGACACCAGCGGCTTTGGACTCGGCTAAGCCGTCACGTCTCTCTGTTGAACTGTTCACCACTCGTATTCGCCGGGTCAGTTGCCTTGTCGCCTCACTATTGGACGACCTTATGCGACATGATGCGCCAACACTCGTGATCAGCGCTCCCGTTCACGTGCAATGTGAGCTTGCTTCAGCGGGATTCCGCACTATGCGATTGTGTTCTCGTGTATTTTCATGGTTATTGCTAGTCGTGCCACGCATGTGTCACTTGATTTGCCGTACGATGTTCGGAGGAATGGATGTTTATTTGTTTTGCATTCGTATACTGCTGATCTACAATCGAGAGTCTAACAACGAACGTGCTGAGCAGATTGATGTCTTTATTATCGACGAAAGTGGGCTGCAATTAACTTCATACTCGTGAATCAATCGTTGGAAATATGGATGTCAAATCATTCCGCTTTTCCACTCTCAAGTGCCGCGAGCTTCATTATGGGTGAAAGGGGAGAGACACAGTCACATGATCCGAAATACCTAACTACTGAACAGAACTTAAAACACGCAAAAATATCGTGAGAACGCTCAGGTATACGATCCTTACGGTTTAATTTATACGATGTATACTGTTGAAATATTCACTCACATCGTTGCAAGAGTAACCGTGATAGACATTTAAAGTTGTGCAGATCAGAGCGCTAACGCTATACCACGATCCATTCAGAATGCATGCGGGGGAACGGGGACTTGACCCGCGCAAAAGTGGAACATACCTGGATGACCGTACTCAGTTTTATTGCGCAGTTGATGAGAATAGGATGACACGCATGCAATCAGTCTTGAGTATTTTCAGTGATGTGCACAATAGGTGCCTACAAATGTCACAAATCATGCGCACGTAAAAGCGTTATTACTTATTTAGCTGTAAATAATTCGCCTCATCAGAACAAAGAGAGGACATATATACCTATTGTCAGTTATGTAGGTCAGAAAAAGACGTTACATCATGAAAAAAGGCACTAATGGCTGTCACAGGCTCGGATATGTGTAATCGCAATGCAAAACACCATACAATTGCCTACACAAATGCTGCGAACTCGCGCCTGCGACTAGACAGTTTCACTGGCTGGGTAGGCTGTACCGCATTACATGCCTGACCGGGTAGGCTAGCCCGCAATACAGCTGCACGTTTTTTTTTTTTGCTGCCGGGCGGACGTTCGAAATGGTTATTGTCGCTTCATCTGTCACTGAGGATGCCTGGTGATGCGATGTTTGCTAGTTCGACACTTTGCTGGTGTAGGTATGGTCAAGAGTTTGAACTCTACACGTCATGCGGCATCCGGTCGTTTTGTAGAGTTGACTAAGCCCGTCCGTCGCAAGCTCTCGTTGAAAACCGCCCGCCATGTCATTCAGAATTCAGTTATCATCGTTCAGTCCCTGTAACAACAGAGTGCACATTTCATGATCAATTAAGTAAAATTAGATACATTATTAATTCCGAACATGACTTCAGCAGATCTCGCGGGTTTTAGCGGTAGGTTTTGCACCTAGAAAATTAAGTTTTTAAGTGTTGAAGATGCGATCGACTTGTTGGTTCACAAGCCGGCCATGATCGTGTAAAATGGCTTCATCGTATGATCGATTAGTCTTTGAGATATAACCGAAAATGTAAAAGTGCAAAGTCCAGGTACCGCTTAATCTCGCGAGAGCCGTACCGATTTTTATGTAGGTATTTATTAAATGGCAGTTACTGTTAATTAAGTACTACATTACATTACAAAGCACTGCAGAGCATAGGCGTAGGAACGTTTTCGAAAGTGGGGGGGCCAAGGTCCCAGAGGTCCAAAACCTAACCTACCCCCAAAATCCGATTTCTCCTCGGATTTCGGCCACTTTGTTTTCGCAAACATGATCAGAGATAAAAAAAAATCGAGACAAAAACAAAAACAAAATTGGTTAAAATTTCAGGGAGACTCCCGTCCATAAACTCAAACTGATGGACGCGTTCCCCTGTCCTCCGTAGCCGTTGGCACCCATGCAAATTCCAGAGGCATCCAGCAACTTTTTCATTACGAGCAAGCGTGAAACGTGCAAAGCGAGTCTTTTCAATATGCCTATAAAAATCAGCATGAACGGCCCAGCTAGGCTCAGCCAGACCCATAACGTTTTTAAGAGGTTTTATATCAGCGACCACTGCAACTGGGCTAATTGACTATCAGAGGCCGGTGTGGGACTTTTAGAGGTCGGTCTGGGCCATCAGAGGCCAGTTTAACCCTCGCCGGACAAAACCTATAGGTTTTCTACATACGCGCCGGCCGAGGGGGCGGGGGGCGGGTACGACCCCCCTCGCCGTTGCGCCCCAGGTTGAGCTAGCGCGTCGCGGAAAAACGAGCGTGTACGCCGTTACAAGACGCAGAGATCGATACCCGTTTTTAAGGTTCTAGGTCAACCGGTGACCTCTGAGGTCAGGTCAAGTGTCTCAAGGCACGGTTCCGTTTTTGGTGAATAACTTCGCAAAAAACGGCCGCAGAGCCGCGATTTTGCCAGCATCGTGTTCGCCTCTCTCAGGCGCGTCGAATGATGTACTTTTTGTTTGGGTGAGGTAAACTGAGGGTGTTGACCACGGGTCACGGTCAGGTCAGCGCCCCCAGGTCACGAAATTGGTCGAAGGAGGTCATGTCGCATATCATTCGATTAGGCAGGTCTTCCTGAGTCCATTGATGGCTTCCCCGACTCGCTAGCTCAATTTGATCGGTAGTTATTGACGACAAACTTATATGACCCTTATAACTTCATAAATGACGTCGAGCAAGGTCAACATTGCAAAAGTGACGCATCGAACCTTGCAAGGAGTGCATGAAAGATTCAGTGTGCTTGAGATAGTTGAAGATCGTTTACGGCGCCAGAAAAAGTTTTCAGTTTATCCCCATTGACTTATACCTAATGGTGAGGTCACGAAAATGACCTTAGGAAAAATCCGAAATGTACAAGTTGTGAGACCCTAATGGATACTAGGTCCTCCAAGGTTCATTTCCCTGTGAAATCTCCTCTGGCAGTGAGGGCGTTGCGAAGTTGCGACATCTGAAGACCGTGCAGAGGTTCACTTATGACCTCATGGGTCAGTGACCTGATCTGACCCGAAAATGCGGTTGGTGTCAAAAGATCCGGCTTGATTCAAAGGTCAGGTATGCAAAGCTTCAGCTCTCTATCACCGGCGTGTTCGGAGCTATCGCGAAAAAAAAACTATGGAGGGGCGGCACCCGCCCCCCCATCGGCCGGTGAGGGTTGAGGCCCTCAGAGACCAGTACAGGGCCTGCAAAGGGCAGGATGAAACATTTAGATGCCGACTTGGGCCATCAGAGGCTAATGTGGGCCCTTACAGGCCAGCATGGGCCCTCAGAGGTCAGTGTGGGACCCTAAAATGCCGGCATGGGCCGGTGTTGGACCTCAGAGGCCAGCAGAAGGCCCTCAAAAACCAAGATGGGCCTCAGAGGCCAGCATCGGGTCTTCAGAATCCAGTGCAAGGCCCTCAGAGGCTAATGCGGGTCCTTACAGGCCAGCATGGGCCCTTAGAGGTCAGTGTGGGGCCGTAACAGACCGGCATGGGCGGGACCTGGAACCTAGAGACCAGCGGAAGGCCCTCATAGGCCAAGGTGGGCCCTCAGAGGCCGATGCGGACCCTTAGAGACCGGCATAGGATCTTCAGAATCCAGTGCGGGGTCCTTAGAGGTCAATGTGGGACCCTAAAATACCAGCTTGGGCCGGTGTTGGACCCCAGAGACCAGCAGAAGACCCTCAAAAACAAAGATGGGTCTCAGAGGCCGGCATCAGGTCTTCAGAATCCCGTACAATGCCCTCATAGGCTAATGACGGGTCCTTACAGGCCAGCATGGGCCTTAGAGGTCAGTGTGGGGCCCTAAAAGACCGGCATGGGCCGGCGTTGGACCTCTAAGGCCAAGATGGACCCTGAGAGGCCGATGCGGACCTTAGAGGCCGGCATCGGGTCTTCAGAAATCAATTCAGTGCAGGACCCTCAGAGGCACCTAAAGGTTAGTCTTGGGACCCCAGAGACAGAAATGAGGCCACCAGAGGCCGGTGTGAGGCCCTCAGACGCCGACTGGGCCCTTGAGGCCGGTTTAGGGGCCCTCAAATGAGGTCAATGTGGGTTCTCAGCGGTCAATGTCGGCGCTTGACCGCCACTGAAGTGCCCTCCAAGATCAGTGTAGGACCCTCAAAGACTGGCTTGGGAGCTGTTAATAGCTAGCGTGGGATTCTTGAGCCTCGTGACAATCGAATAAGGGCCAGAGCCCCATACGCCCATGGGGGCCCATTGGTTGTTTGGGGGGGGGCAAATGATATGATGGCCCCCTGATTAGCCTTTGGAGGGGGAAGGGCATGGCCCTGATCCCCCCCTCTGCGACCGCCACTGCACTGAAAGTGAAAGGGAAGGGGCAGATACAGACATTGCTGGCCCCCAGCCTGTTTGAGCCGAGGCGTCACCCATGGTCACCCTGGCCCCCAGCTAGTACGCCTTTGACGAACTATGCCGACCCCAAGCAGATCCGGTCAAGCGTTTGTCGTTTGTATACGCATTCTCCTGCACCGTGCTAGTATTGTCTTATACCTTTTTCAGTGCTCGCTGTCCCGTGCCTCGTATTCAACAAAATGCTGTCACCAGGACCCACAGTCTTGTCTCTGATATGGTTTCCTTCATTGAGTGAAGGAAATTGCGGTCAATAACGCTGTAGAAACAAAAGGGAATCTTCATTAAAGGGCAAGCTGAATTGTTGTCAAGTTACCGGGTGGTAGCACTGGTACCTAGGTACAGACAGACACTTAAGTCAGCAAAAAGTGGGGGGGCCAGTTAACATTGCTGGCCCCCCCACCTCCGAAAGTGGGGGGGCCATGGCCCCCCCGGCCCCCCCCTGTTCCTACGCCTATGCTGCAGAGTGCAGAGGTAAATTGATTTTATTCCCAATCATCATTGTTCACGGCCAAGTATACCATTACCATCCATTACAAATATTATCAATTGCAGTGTTCAGCAGATGGAAGAACATCAGAACAATGCATTTTCATCAGAGGTCTACGCCATGTTTTTACGAGTGCACCTTGCATCTGACTGACATCAGACTGATGTCTGATGTCAGTCTGTGACATCAGACATCAGACTGGACCAACATCCGCCGGTAAGCCGTCCATCACTGCACGCACCGCATCACTGCAGGGACCTACCGTGACCGACGTGTCTTTCTGAGCAGTCCCGTAGCCTCCGACTCGTTGTCCCTGACGAATGCCGAGCGGATGTCGGGCAGCTGAATCTCGGGGTCGTCACTGGGCGGCTGCAGCAGGTGGCTGAACGGACCAGTGATTGTGTCGCATTTGTGGAGAATCTCGTTGTCGAGCAGGTTGACCCACACCTCCCGGACGGAGGCGTTCAAGAAGTCCAGTCTGGAGAAGCAGAGACTGAACTTAGTGTTAACCCTCGCCCGCACATGGGGGGGGGGGGGTGGTTGCCACCCCCCCCCAGGCAGTCTTTCAGCTCTGCACTCATCATTTTTAGAGCTAGAAGGCTGATTTTTCGTATAGCTGCTCGTCTATCCTTTCTTGATGTCCACTGAAACTTTCAAGTTTCTGTGATTTTTGGTTTCGGAGATATGACCTTGTTTTTCAGGTCATGTCATGACCCAAATGGCCAATTCTCAACATCTTGCGTTTGCCATGGGCCTTGTGAGCTTTCGACACCCTGATTTCGGCCTTTTTTGCCAGTCTTACCTCCCACCTATCATGGAACATGTTGTTCGACGATGTACAGGGGTCAAGGTCAGGGTCAAGGTCAACCTAGGTCATCTAAGATAATTGCGTTTTAGGCAAGCTAAATTTACTTTTTGTGAAGTTTTTTTGACTGCATTTTTGGTAAAAGCTTCTCAGATCATGATTTCATGTGATATGGACCCAAAAACAATCGGTGCACACATCAGTATACACACAGACACACACAGACATACAAACACATATAATTGACCTTGACATAGCTTGACCTGAAATGACCTCAGCAGCAAAATTCTGGTCGGATAGTGTGACAAAGAGGTTCTAGCTGGCTTGGCACCAGAAAACAGCATCGTCATCGGTATTTGATAAGCAGCGTACTTGATATCCAATGGTGACCCAAAACAGCAACATTTTTTAGTTTGACCTGACCTGGAAGGTCAATGACTGACCTGAGAAGGTAAAACTGGGTATCATTGGATTCGTCTCTTCCCAAAGAATCTTTTTGGTCCTTACTGCTAAGCTCTATCTCCAACAGGAACGAAATGGCGCGGGGGGGGGGGTGGCAACCCCCCCCCCCCCATGTGCGTTCTAGGATGGGAAAATGGCATGTGCGGGCGAGGGTTAAGGGCTGGATTGGATTAGACACGCATACGAAAATAGAATAAAGACGGAACATCTTAAGTCTCATCCAGTTATCGTCAGTGAAAGGAAGGGCATTTTACGGTATGCCCATGCTTTTGCAACGCGGTCCACAGATCGGGTAAGGTAAGGAACTCACATTGTAGCTATGCAAAGTTAGCCATGACTCTAGTTACTCACGTAAACGTAGAATTATCCACACAGACGACCTCGAGTCGGGTGTCGCTCCGGTCGTACCGGAGCCTGTCAATCCGGTGGAAGGGCACGGCTAGTTGCCGGTGCGGCTGGTCATCATACATCCGGAACAGACGACAAGTAGTGAGGTGGACCGTGCCTCCGGCTACTGCCTCCGTCCGTAGACGCTCCTCACCCTGCCACAGTCGCAGACGGACCGGAGCCACGACCTCGAATGAACTGTCCTTCCCGTCACCTCCGTTCAGTACTTCCGGTGAGCTGTTCCCACCGCCGCCGTTTCCGTTAATGCCGCGGAGGTCCTCGTCGAGAACGACGGGACTGGGAGGAGCGCGGGCAGTGGCTTTCGACGAAACGTCCGGCGATGGGATGAGCTCGATGGAAGACTCGTCGGACTGTCTGTTGGAGTCGACGGCGAAATGGTCCCATTTTGGTTCTAAGTCGGTTGATTTTGGTGATGTTACGTCTGCTGTAGGGTTAACCGTGTTCGACTCTTCCAGCTCGTTCGGTGGAATGAAGGGCGGGGAAAGTGAGGGAGTGAGAGGGTCATACTTGGGGTCAGACGAAGAGTTAAGACGGTGATGCTCAGTACTGGCCACCGGCTTGGGCTGGATGGCAATAGGTGACCGGAGGCTTGGGGTTAAATTCTTGACATCCACTGGTGGACTGGAAGAGTATATTTCAGATACAAACTGATGAGGTGCACAGACAGGCAGGGGCAGAGGAGGAAAGGGAGGGACCAGGCTCCCGGGATCCGAGATGGCCATTCGGCGACACTCCTCAGAGAGCTGCAGGCTGTCAATGTCGTCATCAGTCAGCTGCAGGGGTGGAGCTCTGGCCGACCCGTTGCCGCCAGGCTGGACGGATTCGTCGGCCCCATCGGAAGCTGAAGGGCTTCTCTTGTATGGCTGCATAATAAAGTAGATAAAAGCAGCGTTAGACAGCAATCAGTAACGTAACATTAGGTATTATCATGATTATTAGTTCATACCAGTAACACTTCTAATCAAGGTTTCTTTTACATACATACTAGTTTCTCGCGTTTATCGTAACACAAGATGAACAAATTTCAATTTATCGCAACATGTTTATCGCAACATTTTTGCCTCGATTTATTGCATCATCTAGGATGTTGCAATAAACTTGTGCATCTTTTAATGAAAGGTTTTGCCTATCTAGGAAGAAAAAATTCGGATATGTTCCTTCATGGATTGAATCGCTGCGTCGCTCGCCGGTGAGGCACGGAGGTTGAGATGCTGGAGGGACGGACATGCAATAATTCTTGAGGTGTACCTATCAGGTGCACGATGGACAGATTCGGTGCTTATCTTACGTTTATTCGCATATTGTGGCATATGTTCCCATCAATTAATAGTCGAAGTCGAGCACTCGCCGGCCAAGGGGGGGGGGGGGGCGGGTGCCGCCCCCATACTTTTTTTTTGGCAATAGCTCGGAACACGCCCGCGATGGAGAGCTGAAACTTGGCATACCTGACCTTTGACTCAAGCCGGATCTTGTGAGATCAGCCGTATTTTCAGCTCAGGTCAGGTCAGTGACGTGACCTATAACATAAGTGAACCTATGCACGGTCCTCAGATGTCGCAACTTCGCAACGCCCTCAGTGCTAGAGGAACTTTCACAGGGAGATGAAACTTACGAAGATGTAAGTTTTATCTGTGAGACCTTCAGAGGTCTCACAACTTGTATATATCTCTGATCTTTTCCTAAAGGTCACACGTGGTTAGGTCGGTTACGTGACCTCACCATTATTAAGTCAATGGGTAAATATGAAAACTGCTATTTTGGCGCCGGGAATGATCTAAAACTATCCCAAGCACATGGAATCAGGCGCATACCTAGAATTTTGCCAAGGGATGGGGGCGGAGGAATCCCGGGTGGGCTCCTTTCTACAGAGGGTCTCCTCTCTAAAGGGGCCTCCTCTCTACAGGGGGCCTCCTTTCTACAGAGGGTCTCCTCTTTACAGAGGGCCTCCTACCTTCAGAGGCCTCCTCTCTACTGAGGAGTCAGAGGGGCCCTAGCGGTCAGACACAGACACTAACGGTTATTCACAGGAGGCCCCAGGAAGTAAGA
This sequence comes from Amphibalanus amphitrite, assembly GCF_019059575.1. NCBI lineage: Eukaryota > Metazoa > Arthropoda > Thecostraca > Balanomorpha > Balanidae > Amphibalanus > Amphibalanus amphitrite. The sequence continues at coordinate 18,799 of NW_024882658.1, read as the reverse complement.
AGGACCCTAGCTGTCACTTGTCAGGCTGGTCAGAGGGCCCTGATTGTCCTGACGTGTTTTTTTTTTTGGGGGGGGGGGATTCCCGTGAATTTCGTTCGCCTCCGACGTGATTTTAACCAACGTGGACCTTCGGCCCACGGGGCCCTGATTCCATCTGGGGCCTCCTAAAAAACCCAAGGGGGGGGGGGCGGACGCCCCCCGTTGGGTACGTCCCTGCATGGAATCGTGATTTCATGCACTCCTTGCAAGGTCCGATGCTTCACTATTGCATTGTTGACCTTGCGTGACGTCATTTACGACGTCACTAGGGTCATAAGAGTTTTTCGTCAATAACTCCCGATCAAATTTAAGTAGAGAGTCGGGAAAGACACCATTGGACTCGGGAAGACCTGCAGAATCGAATGCTATGCAATATGATATCCTTTGATCAACTTCGTGACTTGAGGCCTGAGGGGCTCCATGACCTGACCTTGACTCGAGGTCTACACCTTAACCCGGCCGGGCCCGGGGGGTAATCCCAACCACCGCAGCCCGGGGGGCGTTTTTCGCCCCCCCCCCCTGTCTAACTCCGTAAATAAGGGAGCTACGGTAACAGAAGCGATACCAAACGAAAGGTCCTTACGAGACGATTCTAAAGCACCTAAAATTTTGACCTCAGGTCAATTTTCAAGGTCAGAGGTCAAGGTCAAAGGCAAAAACCGGCACATGTGTAGTGATCTCAAAGTAAGCCTTCTAGAGGACGGCAGGCCGCAGGCAGCATCAAACCGGAAAAATTGGGTGTCAAACGAAAGAAGAGAACCTGAGGATTTCGAAAATGTGCTCAAAATCAAAGGTCAAGGTCAATGTCACGCTGAAAAAAAACGACGCGAGCCCATGTGTAACGAGAGAGGCGATACGCCATTCGAAGTGGAGTAAAGCGTGCTTCAATCCAAGATAAATAAAATCAATCAAATCACATAAATTAAATCCAAGCACATACAAATAAAATGTTTGTAAGGTGCCGAAGTTCAATGGACCATTTCTGCGGTCAATAATGAAGGCAATATGACGATAAAGTCCAACTGAGATAATCGTTGGCACGGATGTGGCCAAAATCGGGCACGAGCAGGACCAGAATTTGGCGCAACTGTATATCACGAACGGGATCCAATGCTGGAACGAACGGCATCAGCGTCAGGCTCAGCACCATAAGCTGGTACAAATGGTGAGGCAATTCAGGCTCGAACTACAGAACAGTCAAGCATAACTAGTAACTACCGTAATCTAACACGAACAGTTATGAGACCCGGCACCAGAACCTGGTACAAACGGCACCATTTTGGACTGGAGAGCGTACCGTCACCAGGCACGAACGGTTCCAGAATATGGCGCGATGGTATGTACATCAGGAAAGAACGTTACCATAACCTGGCACGAACGACATAGGATCAACCATGGAGACCAGAATCAGACACGAACGGTAAAACATAATGGACAATAACGGGTATGCAACGGCGCAGAGCAGTTGAGAGGCCACCAGCGGCGTCCGGCAGGAGCCGAGCCGGTCGGCCAGCGCGCCGTCGAGCCGCGGGCTGGCGCCGCCCGTCAGCGCCAGCCCCGCCTGCAGCTCGCCCACCGACGGGCTCCGTGTGGACATGTGCAGCGTCACGCCAACGGCAGCATGCCGCTACGGTGCAAAAAGGTTCATTTTCTGACGACTGACAGTGTATTTCAATAAGGACACAAAAATGCAGCTGCCGGACTGGCCACCCTTTGCCGACCACACATGGACCGACGGCATCGGGCGCTGCCACTGGACCCTAGCACAGACTCGATCGGATCAACACAATCTTACACCAGGCACACAACACACAACGGATCATGGTACTCAAGTCCGTGCCATCGGTGTCACTCAACAAAAACGGTGCTTCTGTCTCAATGTAAAACTCAATGTATGTACTTACTGACGCCGCGGGCGGCTCCGGGCCGCGAGTCCCATCCGGACCCAACCCAGCACAGCCCAGCCCCCGGCCCGATTCAGCCCTATCACCGGGCACCGCTGCCAGTGCCGAACAGGGAAGGACGGACACCAGAGAACAACTGATGACAACGGACTTACGAGAACTTACAGCATCGAAACCATTATGAGGAAACACGTTATCGAGATACACAACAACCCATACACACTTCACACGCCATCTTGACGCTCACGACTCCGACGTACGCTAGGCCGCTGGCCACCCTTTGCCGACCACACATGGACCGACGGCATCGGGCGCTGCCACTGGACCCTAGCACAGACTCGATCGGATCAACACAATCACTAGACTTACACCAGGCACACGAGACACAACCGAACATGGTACATGCGTCCGTGCCATCGGTATCACGCAGCAAAAACGGTGCCTCTGACTTCTGAGCTTGATAACCAAACTCAACAAAAACGGTGCTTCAGAGCTTGACAACCAAACACCGGACACGGCCAGCAGGACCTACTGCAGCGCCTCGAGCGATCCTGACATAGGCCATGTGGCGGCTGTTCACTGGCTGCCACAGAGAGCACTGCTGACGTCGCGGGCGGCATCGGGGCGCGGGCAGGCACATGTATTGTCGCCGCGGGCGGCATCGGGGCGCGGGCAGACACATGTATTGTCGCCGCGGGCGGCATCGGGGCGCGGGCAGACACATGTATTTGACGCCGCGGGCGGCGCCGGTCCCCAAGTCCCGTCCGGACCCAACCCAGAACAGCCCGGCCCGGCCGCTCCAGCAGCTCACTCCTGAGGGCAGGGACCACCGAACTGATGTTAGTTACGCCGTGAAATCGGACGGAGTCATGGAGCTATGTGAAGGAAATACAATATTGAGCCTATTACGGTTTTCAAAAGCGTTTTTTCAGCGACGCGCTAGCTCCACCAGGGGCGAAACGGCGAGGGGGTCGTACCCCCCTCGGCCGGCGCGTATGTAGAAAACCAATAGGTCCGGCGAGGGTTAATACCGCTGGAATTTGGCTTATTGAAGTAAAAAAATGCGGTTGGAGCTCTGCTGGCTCCAGTTCTATGAACTCAAAAATAGGTCACCTTATCCACACTTACATAGTTATGACAATGAACATTGAAGAACTAACTGACGATTGACTCAGTTAGTATCAAGGAGGAATCATCCCTTGCACGCCTAAAATAAGCAACCGAATATAGCGCATCGCAACAAACATACGCGCCAAGTACAAAGAAGTGCATCAATACATTGTCAATACTTACTGCCTTCTGTTTAAGTTTGTACATCTTGCATCTTATGTCATTCAGATTATGGCCGTTGAACGGCTCCCTCTTGTACAGGTCTCTGAGGTCATCCATACTGGGTACCCGCCCACCGCGGGCTTTCAGTATCGCCCGCAGTCTCTGCACTTCGGGCACAGACCACTTTACATATCGCTCTGAAAAAATAAAGAAATGTTAACCCTGTTATACGCCTTGACTAGCCTGAGGCAAGTTTTTTACCAGCGCCGTGACGCTCTTCCAATCACAATACATCGATGGAAGGACAAGGGTGCATTCACAACCTTTCTAGTCAGGTAATGGGCCGCCCTACAGTTATACACGTTGTCAAAGGTGAAAATTATTCTATTGTGACACCGTTGACGAACTTCCTGATAGACAAAAAGGTAAAACACAACCAATTACTGGTTGCTTTAAATGATTTTCTCACAGCACAAAATATTTAACCTCAGGCCATCACCTTTGTTTCAAAGAGTTAACTTTCTAATTACATACTTATTCGGAAACACTGACGCCCGGTGTGATACCGACTTTACATCTGTTATACCCGCATGATATACTTTCGTCTGCTCCGGGTGATTTAGTGATAAATAGCAGACATGGTTGTTTAGTTCAGCACTGCTTAGCGGGCATCAACCGGGTAAACGGGCCTACCTAGAGCGTCCAAACAGTGTTGCGGTAGAGCATCTCATCTTCCGTCGGAGAGGCCAACAGCCTGGTGAGACTACTACAGAATATGTGTCCGCTTTGCGAGCACTAGCCAATATATGTTACTTCAGGACGATAAATTAGACATCGGCAGCCACATCAGCCGCACAGCACCAGCCGACGTCCGGCGCTCGGAAACGGAGGAACATCTGGCCACCCTTCCAGACGACGCCGTGTAGGTATGGAGCGACGGCTCGGCGGAGGGAGGTGTCTCAGCCAGAGGGAGTGAAGCGTTGATAATCCTCCCCTCGGGCGAGGAACACGAGCTCCGAGCCCCCGCAGTCAAGATATGCAGCAGTACCCGCGCTAAGCTGGTGACGATCCGCGGGGCTCTGGAGATGCTGCTACAGCTGGAAGGCGGCCCGGCGGAGAGCCCAGTCATCGTCTGCTCAGACTCGCAGGCGGCGCTCGCCACGCTGGCGAGTGGTGCTGGGAGTCAGACGACCGACGGCACTCGGTGCCGCCGTATGGCGACTGCTCCTGACTCCGAGTCCTCATACAGTGGATCCCGGCACACTGCGGAATACCCGGCAACGAAAGGGTGGACGTGCTGGCTAAAGTGGCCTCCAGCATGTCGCAAGCCGCCGTCCCGATGGACGTCCGCTGCTTCGTAAAGGCTGATTGTTTGAATTGGACAATTGAATTGGACAATCATATACGAATTAATTTCGTGAAGGCTGTCAGCCTTGGCCGCTCCGCCACCAAGGCATGGCATCGCAGCTGGACAGACAGCATCTTCAAAAAACATTATGGGAGACCGGATGCCGATGCCGGTGCTTCTGGTGTCTCGGGACGAGGCGGTTAACGTCCACCAGCTGCGGGCGGGACACTGGAGCCACTCGTAGAGTTATCTGCGCAGGATCGGACGCCACCCCGAGCGCGAGTGTCCACAGTGCAGCGACCTGGCCTGCCCAGTGCAGTGGCGCGCTGCCTGGTGTGCCGCGAGGGTCCGGACACACCGGAGCGCGTGTTGCTCGGGTGCCCATGCTTGGCCGGAGCGAGGCTCCAACTACTCGGAAACATATGATCGGACCCTACGCAGCTTTGGGACGGCGGTGTCGTGGCGGCCTTCAGCCGCGGCTACCTCAGTCACCGAGAGCCGTTGGGCTACGGCCGGCCATGAGCCGACCCGCGGAGAACAAGAGCAACAACTTCAGGACGATTGAAGATAAGACGATCAGATACCTCGTGGTGGAACAGATCCTGCATCATCATCTAGCGAAGTTCCTGCAAGACGGTGCCCTCACCCTGGAGAAGGTGCTCGATTTGTGTGAAGCCTACGAGCGTTCAATCCTCCAGTCGTCTGATGGCTCGTCATGAACACAACGCAGTGGCTAATATCAGCCGACAGCCGCGGTTGACAGAACACCCAGCATCTGTAGAAGGCCATGCGGGAGCTAGGGGCTCGCTGACCATGCCAACAGCCAGGGCCCCTCAGTGTCCTGCCAGACGAGTGACCTGACGCGTCTGTGGAAGGAAGTCACTATGCTGCAGTCGGAAAGAGGAAGTTAACACGAGTGAAGAAGGCCACCATGGCGTTTCATGTGTTGCAGTGCAAGGTAAACACCTGCAGTAAGTAAGGTGACCGGCCCTGTCATCCTGGAGGCAGAGAGGCGTAGGCAAGCGATGACACTTACGGTGGATGCTGGTGAAACCTGCTCGACCTTGAGACTTTAGTGCAGAGTACGTCTGCCGTCTCTAGGGATGCACTTACGAGCCATCCACATCCAACCTCCTCAGGTTCGGGAGAATGCATTTCAGCGTGACAGGTAAATACTCTGCGACGTCTGCGTGCCACAGCCCGGTACCAGTCGGTGGATGCCAGCCTCTTCCTGGTGGATACATGGCCGCTGCGGAAGCCATCACAGGCCTGGGTCTGATGCAAAGCTGGGTGTCACCATTTCCCAACATCAGGTGAGGTCTTCACCATACAAGAGGAGGGGGATGCGATTCTCCCGACCATCAATGGCTACCAGCATTACAGCATCCTCGTCCCAAATGTCCCATCCTCGTCCCTAAGCCCACGGACTACAAGCTGCGCCGTCTTTTGCTCTCTGTTCGAGATGAGGTGCAGGAGGAGCGGAAGACATCGTGGAGAAGATTGAAGCGTCCTCATGGGTGAACCCGCAGGTCTTCTCTCGCAAATTCAACGGGCAGCGTTGACATCAGGTGGCCCAACTCACATATTGTGGCTGAGATATATCCTCTTTCGACAATCGAAGAGTACCAGGCTCGACTTCATGGCAGAGTCTACAGCAACATCGATCTCCGGTCGGCATGTGAGCAACTGGAACCCCATCCGGAGAGCAGGAACATCAGCGTTCATCTCGCACGGTGAGTTGATACGATTTCTGCAAATCACCTCCGGCCTGGTCTCGACAGACTCTGCTTGCCAGAATCTCCTTCACAACTTGTTAGGGAGCTCAGAAGTTTCCTCTCGCTGACTTGCTGGTCGAATCGCTCCATCCCAGTCTGCGCTTACATCCGACAACTTGCTGTGATTCTACGGAAGGAGTGCTGTTAGAGTGGATGGGGGAAGAGTCAAGGTTCCAGACCATCAAAAATGGTACCGAGCAGCCCGGTTCTGACGCCCTTAAACCGAGACCTACCGACAGTGGTGACGTCACGGCCACGCGCATCCGAATCATTCATTTGATAGCACTGCTGGGTGCTGGTGCCATCATGTCACAGCTGTCCTGACGGCTCAGTGCTTTGTCCTGACGAGCGGTGCTCTTTGTCCGACCGTGAGGCCCTCAGTGCCGTGCAAGCAATGGAGCGGTGGAACGTCTACCTCTGAGGGCGACGTTTAACACTCCGGACTGGCCAGTCCGTGATGAACACGCTCCTCGCCTAAGTTCTCAGACTGGGCGGGAGCACCTGTTGCTAGGTGGTAGGCTCGAATGCTACCGTACGTCTACGAAGTGACGAGCGCCCCTGCCAGCAGGATCACTGTCGCTGACGCACTGTCACGCCAGCGGCTGTCCACTACAGGGCCCGTAGAAGAAGCCGATGAGGAAAAGGTCGTCATCTGCGTCAGGGGCGAACACCTATCACCGCTAACGGAGAAGAAGGTTCGAGAGGCAGCTGTAAAGGACCCTGAGGGGTGTTCACGGGCACCGCACACTGCTGCGTGCGGTGTGTGCGGTGCGTCCAGCAGGCGTGGGGGTAGGGGATGGGTAGGCGGCTCTGACGTCACGGCTGCGTGCGGTGAACGATCCGCTGTGGCCAGTCCCGACCGGCCACAGCGGTCGCTGTGTGCGGTGACGGAAGGCTGACGTAGGGACGCAGTGGGCGGAGCTTGGAGGCTGTGTGCGGTCCGACCGCACACAGGGCCCGTGAACAGCCCTCAGCTCTCCAGCAACTGAGTGACGTCATCCTTTCCACTTCAGCAAAACTCGTCCCCTGCTGTCATTTCGGAATTCGGCAACACCGTGAGACTTGCTATAGGCATGTCGTGCCACTCTCCGTATCTCAAATCGTCCATTTGATACTGATGTCCATTGATACGGCTTTAAAGATGCTTCAAAGACGGCAAAAACCCATACGTCCTCGCGACCGAACAGGATAAACTCAATGCAGACAGCATATAACCACATGTCAAAAGCCCTCACGTCGTCCTTGTGTAGTGTAGCGACGTATTGGGTTTTGACGTTGCAAGCATTTCATAATCTGCAAGAACGTCTATGGGTTTACCGACGTGGATTTTGTCACTGGCACATAGGTTAGCCATGACGTGTGGGTTTTCGCCGACGTAGTGGGTTTTGACTGTGTCACTTCCGTGCTTTTCAAAGACGTGTGAATTCCAAAATTTGTTTTTCCTCTCCCAAAAAGCTTTTTTTGGTTTTTGAAAAAAAATCCTCATGGCATGAAATAGAGCTTTGCAAGCTGGTCACAATGGTGTAAAAAACGAAAAATGACCCAAAATTGACATGTGGGGTTTTGACTTTGGACGGCAGAATGTGTTGGACTTGGTGCTTCATGCTTCCTTGTCTGCCGTTTTCTTTGTTTGTTAGCCATTGCCGCAAGATACATAGGTGCCTCTACTAGCGAGTCTAAAAAATCGGGAGGGGCAAACCATCAACATTTATTGTTTCTTTGCATATAAAAAGGTATACAAATTTAACAAAGAGGGTATTTAATGCAGGAAATTTCAATACGTTTATGAAAATAATGCAACACGTAAAGCTGATGCAGGCGATGTAAGGCGCCAAACCTTTCACTTACTTTTTTTGCGGTCCTTCTTCCGCTGTTCATGGCCTGTGGACATTAAAAAATATAGTTAACATTAGGAATAGAACCACTTAACCATGTAATTCTGTTAACATTACATGGTTATGCATGAGAACATAAATTTGGCCGGGGCGTCGCAAGTCCATCTACGACACGTCGCAAGTTACGACACATGTCCCGTCGCAAGTTGTGTCGTAGCGAAAAAGGAGGGATGTTGAGGAAAGAGGGTTTGTCGGAGGATACGACAGAACGTAGCTACGACGAGGCTTAAATACCCGCTTTACTCGAGAATTTAACCCGCGCACCGACGGGGGGGGGCGGATATCCGCCCCCCTGAGGTTTTTCGCGAATAGCGGGAAAACCGTGGCGCGTAGCGCCGCGAAATTTGGTATGACTATTCCCTTATCAATTTTACACATGGTGTGCAAGTTTGAACCTCCTACCTTTCAAGGTCAGGTCACCAGGTCACTTTGAATGACCCAACCTCAAGTCACTTTTTTGCAACTTTGTCACCGTGCCAGAGCTACAGTAGATGTCGGAGGCCTTTGAAAGTCGCAGGATGTTATTAGGTCATTAGTAGCTACAATTTGTATATCTCGGAATTTTGATATCGGTGACCTAAGGTCAGGTCAATTTCGCGACCTCCCCATTATAAGTCAATGGGGGAAAAATCAACTCCCTGTTTTTACCACTAAAACGGGTCGGAATGGCCCCATATACCATACATGACTTCATATACGATCAACCTTCACTACCTTGAGGTCTGTTTTGCTGTTGGGCAGCTGTGAGGTCATGTGACGTCATCAAAGGTCACCAAAGGTTTTTGGCCAATAACTCCGTACAGGAACAAGATACAGACGCGTGGATGGTCTCATTGTGTTCAGCTCGTCAAGACGCATCGAATGATATACATGATGACCTCGAGGTCACGTGACCTGAGGTCAACCTTTGACCTTGACCTTTCGAGGTCAACATATATATCATTCGATGCGGATTGACGAGAGGATCACGATGAGGCCCTTAGTTTGTTCCTATCTCGACTAATTCGAAAGTTATTCGAGAAAAACTATCTCCATATTTAGCGCCGCCATTTTGACTTTTTCGACCCCTGTGACGTCATCTTTGACCTGACCTGAAAATGACCTTAGTAAAAATTGTAGATCTTGACCGTGCGTATCCGATGCCGTTTACCGCTTGTCGCTATCTTGCTTCGTTCTCGAGATCTCAGGGGGGGGGCGGTCATCCGCCCCCCCCCCCGTCGGTACTAAGTTGGCGCAGACCCCCGTCGGTGCGCGGGTTAAAAGGACACGATCAGCTGATCCCGTAGTAAACGTCAGTAAGGTCGAAAACTCTATCACGCATAACGGAACATTCGCCTTTCTGGTTTGAGAGCTTATGAGACAGCCAGGTCAAGCATGTTCTCTGATTCTGAAGCTTTGTCTCAACTGGGTGACTTGTGATCGCTAACGCTCACATAATTTGCCATAAAATTTGGGGTCGATCACAGGAGATTCGTGGCTAAAGAGCATCTAGAAGCTATGCTTTAGAAGAAATGAGTTCAGAGAGTTTGAAGTCACAGAGAGGTAAGAGAGTTGAAGTTGGAGGTCACAATTGGAGGTTACAGAGGTCATCTGGGACACGTCAGGTCACAGAAGTCAACTTGGGGACACGTCAGGTCACAGAGGTTAACTTTGGGTCATCACAGAGCTCAATTGGAGGTCAACTGGGACACGTCAGGTCACAAGAGTCAGCTTGGGGTCATCAAAGAGCTCAATTGGAGGTCACGGAGGTCATCTGGGACACGTCAAGTCACAGAGGTCAACTTGGGGTCATCACAGAGCTCAATTGGAGGTCATATGGGTCATCTGAGATACGTCAGGTCACAGAGGTCAACTTGGGGGTTATCACAGAGCTCTATTGGAGGTCATGGGGGTCATGAGACACGTCAGGTCACAGAGGTCAACTTGAGGTCACCACAGGGCTCAATTGTAGGCCATCTGGGGACACTTCAGGTCACAGAGGTCAACTTGGGGTCATCAGAGACCTCAATTTGAGATCAGCTGGGACACGTCAGGTCACAGAAGTCAGCTTGGGGTTATCAGAGGTCACTTAGAGGTCATAGAGGTCATCTGGGACACGTCAGGTCAGAGAGGTCAACTTGGGGTCATCACAGAGCTCAATTTGAGATCATCTGGGACACGTCTGGTCACAGAGGTCAGCTTGGGCTCATCACAGAGCTCAATTGGGACACGTCAGGTCACAGAGGTCAGCTCGGAGTCATGAGAGAGCTCAATTGGAGGTCATATAGGACTCGTCAGGTCACAGAGGTCAACTTGGGGTCATCACAAAACTCGGAAGTCATCTGAGACACGTCAGGTCACAGAGGTCAGCTCGGAGTAATGAGAGAGCTCAATGGGAGGTCACGGAGGTCATCTGAGACACGGCAGATCACAGAGGTCAACTGGGGTCATCACAGAGCTAAATTGGAGTCATGGGGGCCATCTGAGACACGTCGTTTTTGGAATTGGGAGAATCTTTTGGGGGATGCCCCTCGCAACGTCCAAGATCGCCTTTCTGGACTCGCCAGTAGTTGCTGGAATGATATAAGGCTGCTTTGTATCCCTGAATACCCCAATGAATTTGAATATAACATATTATGCACCATTTTTAACACTCGCTGGCACGGATTGAGGCCTCACAGATGACCCGTCGGTTCAAGCTCTATAACTCGCGTTAGCGTCAACGGATTGTAACCAAATTTTAACTCAAGTTCAAACAATTTTACACTAACCATGTAAATTTCGTGACCATGGCCCGAATGACCTGTGACCTGTGACCTCTTCCTCAAAGCAAGGTTAGCTTACGACACAACTTACGACTGCTATTTCAAATTCGTAAGTTGTGTCGCAAATCAGGCAACTTGCGACAGGCTTTACTACTTAAAGGGACTATCCCACCTTTAACATGGGGTTTGAGTTGAGATAGCCAAGTTTGCGGCGAGGTTCAGAAACCTATATCTATCTAGGTTGCAACCCCCGCGGCCTCCTGGTGTTGAAGAAATTCGTTCCCTTCATTTGAAAATGGGCCTTGTACAAGGCCCTATCTTCAACATGGAGCGACCGTTAGTGTGACGTCACCTCGTTTAGTCGTTCTGATTTAAATGGGTTTGTTCGTTGAAAAATCGCTTAAAACTTGGTCTGAACTTTGTTGTGGTGCCTACAAAGTAAAAAGAATCTGCTTTATGACAGTAATGTGGCCTGGGGAAGGAGGTAATTTTGGGCTGTGACGTCACATATTTGAAAGTTTGTGTTTGGAATATGGGAAGTCTAAGATGTTTAATGAAAAATAAATGCCAGAACCGTGTTCCTGGTCATCCAATCTATAAAGTCGGGCACAATTTAACTGGTTTTAATAACATTTTAGAAGGTGGGATAGTCCCTTTAAGTAACGCTACTCATCGATTGATCCCTCCAAAAACGACTTACTACACAACTTGCGACACGTCGCAGTTACGACGAGGCTTACGACGCTCTGGATTCCTCCGGCCAAAAAGATCTTTTCGCTTCATGTCTTGTTAAAGATTTTGAGTTTGTCGTTTCGTTAGCACGACGTCCCCTAAACCTGCACCTGTCTACTGCTTTTTTTTTGCCACCCCGAACAAGAACGACTGAGGGGGGGGGGGGGGCTTGATACGACCCCACTTACGTTTCGCTCCCATGGAACTAAAAACAGCAAATTTTCATGGGAAAGGGGCTCATGAGTCCTCGCTCCCTAACTACATCAATATTTAGAGGGTTTGCATGATAAAAGCCAGCATTAAAAATAAAAATGGCGCTTTTCAGCACGAAACGCTACGTGTCTCGAAAAAAAAACATAAAAGCTAGAACAATTAAGATAGCATTCGATAACTTAGAACAAGCCCTATCGAGCTTTATCAAAATATTTTGTCTCAATACGTTAAGCTCAAGATTTCACCAAAGGAGACGCAGTGAGTGTTGCTTAAATACTTTTTTTGCATATGACATTTCATATGTAACAGATTTAGCAAAATTGCAAACGAGGCCGAGGGTAGACGAGGTTGGGTGGCGGGCGGCGCTTCACGCCGCCATCGAGCTGCTATTGCAAAAAAAAAAATCACCATGGGTCGGATTCCCTCCCTCCTCAGACGGACGTGAGTAAAGGCATTCTCGCATGGACAATGCAGTTATTGAGCGATACGCTTATTATCCTGCATCGATCGCAGTGCTTCAATAAATGCATATGAACTCACCTATGCAATTGCCCTCCCACTATAAAACTTCAGGCCGGACTATAGTCTGTTCCATATCAAGCTTGCGGTCGGAGTCCCCTTGGCAGTTCCAGGCAATTCGCTGAGCGCGCTACTCCATTCAATAATTTGAGTCTTAGAATGTAAGATGTATGCACAGAAATCACGCACTGCCTTCAACAGAGCACTTCAGCCGCAAGCTTGACATGGAACACACTATAGATGTAGTGAATGCGCCTCACCTCCTTCATCGTCCTCTTGGCGATCATCAGCCGGACCGCCCTCATTTTCAGAGCCTGGCTCGTCGAAGTCCTCTGAAAAACCGTCTCTGTCAGATTTAAGAATATGTGTGATGCAAAATAAGTGCCTGCCATAATGGGCAAGCATTTCTGAAAAAAAACGCTGAACGGAACATATGTGCTACGGTGGTACCCGGACTGCTTTGGCTATCCGCGCTCGTCCTTAATCTGAAGTACAGCACCATGGGTCTGCATATAACCTAGTAGTACCAGTGAACTTTAACGGTCTTACATTGCCTTCGCTCTGTACGATTCTCTTCATGGTGTTATTGCATTGCCTCTTTAACACTACATTGCAAATTAATGCTTTAACTGCATGAAATGTCTGCTAAAATGACAGACGAATGGTGATGTTACGATTAGCACATGTACAAACGATTAGTTACCTTCAGTGAGCATCTCCTCCAGGCTCCGTCCGCTATATTTTGAGAGGCATCCTTCGTCCAGCTTCATCATCAGGATGGAGGCACGCGTCAGTTCGTGAGTAGCGTCTGACAGTCTGTAGTACCACGATGCACGTCTTTGTCATGTCCCATGTGCCGGGTGAGCACCTCCATATCGAATTCACCCATCTCTAGAATCTGGGACGTTGTAGCACAATATTTCCGTAGTTTTGTTGCATGGAAGAGATCTGCCCTGTTTAGTGCCATGTCCGACAACTGCTCTTTAAGCACCACGCCTGCGTTGTAGTGTCCTGTAGTCCTCGCCAGAGGGTTTGCGAACAGATACTTGTTATCCTTGTCAATGTACGTCTCCCGGTTGTCTACCAGTAGCTGCAGCGGAGCCGCGCAGTCGCTCGGTATCAGGGTGGGGACCTTGTTCCCGCACTTGCCGCGGGACATGACGACGTCGAGCTCGTTGAACAACTTCTTTTCTGTTTCACCCATTGACTTGTTCACTTCTTCTACCGTCTCTTGTTTGTACATCTCTCGGTTGATCCATGATTGCAGCAGGATGCTGCTAAGCTCCTTAGGACGGCGTTTGTTGAATACTAGCAAACGGGCGAGAACCGCTTTGCTCAGCCTTGCATAGTCTGTCATGCCATGTATTCCCTTTTCTGTCATTTCTTTCACTCGTTCCTTCATTTTTTCGGTGAAAAGCTTCAAATCGCTGGTAAAGGGCAGCATGTCTTTCTTGTCATACTTGTTCGACTCGCGGTTCTTCAGCGCTACGCTGCTGATCTTCACATTCCAGAATTGGTCCACGTGATACAAGAACGCCTCAGCATCTTTCACTTCGCTTTCTTCTTTCTTGATCAGCGCAATGCCCTTCTTGAGAGCAGCCAGCTGTCGTAGTTCGCCTCCAATCCGCATGGCCTTTGAAGGAGTTTTGTATGTGGGCAGCCCCGTGTGGGCGTTTAGCTTGTCCTGCTCAAACCCACAGACGGATTTGGTGGCACTTACAACCGTATCAAATCCTTCGCCATTGATCAGCTCTTGCATGCTCTTTCCGGCTGCTTGGACAACTTCGCCCATCATCCTTAGGCGCTGGCTTATCTGCGCAAAACCCGACCTTCCAAGTTTCGCGTGCAAGTTGGCACCCCACTTCTTCAGGAGTTCATCGTTCTTTATGGTCTTCGTAACTGCATCGTCGTGCATACGAGACAATATGTCCTTGTGATACCCAGTATTTTTCTTGGCCGTCACTCAGGAGCGTCCGGCTCTCTGCCAGCACCGTGGGAATGTCTGGGCATTCTGTTTTGCGAGCCACACAGTGATGTTTTATGTGCTGCATCATGTTGGTTTTAACCACAAAAAGATAGCAGTAAGGACATGGCACGTAGTCGTCCACGGACGCCTGGTCCGACTTCCTTCCCAAGATCATGTCACCTTCACCCTTTGTAGGACGAGTTTGTTGTGCTCCATGTTGCCTTTGTTGATCATCACGGTGATTTTCATTTTTCGTTCCTGCTCAGAATCACACTCCTGTATATCCTTGACTTCCTTCTCGTCACGGTGGACCGTCTTGATATGGCGCCATATCAGATTTCTCTTTTGCTTGCAATATATGCAAACATTTTTTTTCCGCACTTCGCCGCACGATGCGCCGTTCCTCGCCGACTGAGATGTACGCGACTGAGAACTGTGCTGGGGCGGAGCCACCTCAACACCGTCGCTGACATCAGACTCAGCTCCCTGTTCTCCGTATTCGTTCTCCTCCAAATGGTGGTTCTCGGGAGCCGTGATCTCTGTTTGATTGCACATCAAGTGCTCAGGAAAAGTCCATGTGCCATGGTCCCCTGCATCCTGGACTGAAGCCCTCGAAGTAGAGCAGGTGGGTGACATAAGGTCGTACTCGCTTGCAGAGAACGGCGTCATGTCGATCAGTTCAGTTGGCAGTGCTGTTGAATAAGAGGTTTTTACTGACCCACAAACTCCCGTCTCAGAGGTAGGTGGGGAAACACGAGACGGGGCTCCAACCGTCGCCCCAGTAGTTGTACACAGATGAAGAGCATCCCATCTTCTAGCGTCCGGGGTCGGGACGGGCGGCAGGCCTCCAGCCGCAGTCTCGGAAGTCGCACGCAGATGACGGGCATCAGCCCGCCTTCCCGCTTCAGAGGTCGGGACGGGCGGCGGGGCTCTGGCCGCAGTCTCAGAAGTCTCACGCAGATGAGCACCCACCTTCTAGCGTCCGCGGTCGGGACGGGCGGCGGGCCTCCGGTCGCAGTCTCAGAAGTCTCACGCAGATAAAGAGCATCCCACCTTCCAGCGTCCGGGGTCGGGACGGGCGGCGGGGCTCCGGTCGCAGTCTCAGAAGTCTCACGCAGATGAAGAGCATCCCACCTTCTAGCGTCCGGGGTCGGGACGGGCGGCGGGCCTCCGGTCGCAGTCTCAGAAGTCTCACGCAGATGAAGAACATCCCACCTTCCAGCGTCCGGGGTCGGGACGGGCGGCGGGGGCTCCGGTCGCAGTCTCAGAAGTCTCACGCAGATGAAGAGCATCCCACCTTCCAGCGTCAGAGGTCGGGACGGGCGGCGGGGCTCTGGCCGCAGTCTCAGAAGTCTCACGCAGATGATGAGCATCCCACCTTCCAGCGTCGGGGTCGGGACGGGCGGCGGGGCTCGGTCGCAGTCTCAGAAGTCTCACGCAGATGATGAGCATCCCACCTTCCAGCGTCGGGTCGGGACGGGCGGCGGGCTGGTCGCAGTCTCAGAAGTCTCACGCAGATGAGAGCATCCCACCTTCAGCGTCCGGGGTCGGGACGGGCGGCGGGGCTCCGGTCGCAGTCTCAGAAGTCTCACGCAGATGAGAGCATCCCACTTCTAGCGTCCGGGGTCGGGACGGGCGGCGGGGCTCCGGTCGCAGTCTCAGAAGTCTCACGCAGATGAAGAGCATCCCACCTTTAGCGTCCGGGGTCGGGACGGGCGGCGGGGCTCCGGTCGCAGTCTCAGAAGTCTCACGCAGATGAAGAGCATCCCACCTTCTAGCGTCCGGGGTCGGGACGGGCGGCGGGGCTGGCCGCAGTCTCAGAAGTCTCACGCAGATGAAGAGCATCCCACCTTCCAGCGTCCGGGGTCGGGACGGGCGGCGGGGCTCCGGTCGCAGTCTCAGAAGTCTCACGCAGATGAAGAGCATCCCACCTTCTAGCGTCGGGGTCGGGACGGGCGGGGGCTCCGGTCGCAGTCTCAGAAGTCTCACGCAGAAGAGCATCCCACCTTCCAGCGTCCGGGGTCGGGGGGCGGCGGGGGGCTCCGGTCGCAGTCTCAGAAGTCTCACGCAGATGAAGAGCATCCCACCTTCCAGCGTCAGAGGTCGGGACGGGCGGCGGGGCTCGGTCGCAGTCTCAGAAGTCTCACGCAGATGAAGAGCATCCCACCTTCTAGCGTCCGGGGTCGGGACGGGCGGCGGGCTCCGGTCGCAGTCTCAGAAGTCTCACGCAGATGAAGAGCATCCCACCTTCCAGCGTCCGGGGTCGGGACGGGCGGCGGGGCTCCGGTCGCAGTCTCAGAAGTCTCACGCAGATGAGAGCATCCCACCTTCTAGCGTGGGTCGGGACGGGCGCGGGGGCTGGCCGCAGTCTCAGAAGTCTCACGCAGATGAGAGCATCCACCTTCAGCGTCCGGGGTCGGGACGGGCGGCGGGCCTCCGGTCGCAGTCTCAGAAGTCTCACGCAGATGAAGAGCATCCCACCTTCCAGCGTCCGGGGTCGGGACGGGCGGCGGGGCTCCGGTCGCAGTCTCAGAAGTCTCACGCAGATGAAGAGCATCCCACCTTCCAGCGTCCGGGGTCGGGACGGGCGGCGGGCCTCCGGTCGCAGTCTCAGAAGTCTCACGCAGATGATGAGCATCCACTTCTAGCGTCCGGGGTCGGGACGGGCGGCGGGCCTCCGGTCGCAGTCTCAGAAGTCTCACGCAGATGAGAGCATCCCACCTTCCAGCGTCCGGGGTCGGGACGGGCGGCGGGCCTCCGGTCGCAGTCTCAGAAGTCTCACGCAGATGAAGAGCATCCCACCTTCTGCGTCCGGGGTCGGGACGGGCGGCGGGGCTCCGGTCGCAGTCTCAGAAGTCTCACGCAGATGAAGAGCATCCCATCTTCTAGCGTCCGGGGTCGGGACGGGCGGCGGGGCTCCGGTCGCAGTCTCAGAAGTCTCACGCAGATGAAGAGCATCCCACCTTCTAGCGTCGGGGTCGGGACGGGCGGCGGGGCTCCGGTCGCAGTCTCAGAAGTCTCACGCAGATGAAGAGCATCCTTCCAGCGTCAGAGGTCGGGACGGGCGGTGGGGCTCCCGCAGTCTCAGAAGTCTCACGCAGATGAGCATCCCACTTCAGCGTCAGAGGTCGGGACGGGCGGCGGGGCTGGCCGCAGTCTCAGAAGTCTCACGCAGATGATGAGCATCCCACCTTCTAGCGTCGGGGTCGGGACGGGCGGCGGGCCTCCGGTCGCAGTCTCAGAAGTCTCACGCAGATGAAGAGCATCCCACCTTCCAGCGTCAGAGGTCGGGACGGGCGGCGGGGCTCCGGTCGCAGTCTCAGAAGTCTCACGCAGATGAGAGCATCCCACCTTCTAGCGTCCGGGGTCAGGACGGGCGGCGGAGCTCCGTCCATCGCATGGGTAGCCGGTCGCAGCTCATGAGTCGTCATAGTCAAGTCAAGTCCAGGATATTTGTGGTATACATGATACTCAGTGGTGTGAGGAGGGGTTTCATCCACGCGGCCGGCTGACCAGGAGATGAAGGGAGGACTTCTGGAAAGAAAAGATATGGCAACGCATAAGGAAGCATGGCGGTAGGAGGATGAATGCTGTCTTGATTTTTTAACCATCACCAGTGATTCGGCGAGTGATTTTAAAATGTAGGATCAGGTAGTGAGCCAAAAAAAGAACAATGTCTAAAGAAAAACCAGAAAAAACGATTGAATTATGATGTGTTGATTAGCATAGATACAAGTAGATTTGGGTGGACTGAGTAACTGGTAACAACACAAATGTAGGCACCATAGTCAGTCTTACCTCGTCCATTTTTACGTGAGTGACGCTGCGCGCCTTTATGTCTGCCACGGGAGTAGGAGAGCAGCAAGCAGCATCCTCTTCCCATATGATCCAGCTATGCGCCCTGTCAAATATTGATAGCTATTAGCTAACATAAAATACTAAAGGAAGTTTCCCAGCCAGCAATTGGTTTGGCTCAAGTCCGTTTTGCCCTAGCGACTCCGGCACGCCAGATTTGGGCGGTGTAAACGGAACGCCGTCGGAATAAGAGTTTGGGTCGATATGGCTCTATTCCGGTTAACCAGTCTTTGCCGTAGCGTTCCGGAGCTAGTATGGCTTCGGACCGACAAGTCCGGCCGGCACTAGCGAGCGGTGGCCTGACCTGACCTTGCCGGAGGGGCCGTGACGTCACCGGCGGGCGGTCAGAGCGAGTCGGCAGAGCCTCACTCTACGCGGCCCGAGCGAGCAGTGAGGATCGGTGAATAGGACATAGGGGAGGGAGGGGAGGGGAGGGGAGGAGGGGAGAGAGAGAGAGAGAGAGAGAGAGAGAGAGAGAGAGAGAGAGAGAGAGGAGAGAGGAGAGAGAGAGAGAGAGAGAGAGAGAGAGAGAGAGAG